>NC_138549.1:29047978-29107574 GCF_964273705.1 Natrix helvetica
GCTTCCTTTCCAACTGGGGGAAAGCTGTACCATTCTGTTTTCCAATCAAATGTATCTGTGGAAACAGCCTCCTTCATCATTTGCCACATGAGAGAAAGAAAATCCACAGAAAATCCAATCATCATCCCTATCTCCACTTAGAGTTTATATAAAATCGTGGTAGGGAGTGTGTTAATTGACAAAGTAATTCTCAAACAGATATCTGCTACAATCTTTCTACCCATTTACTTTGGGGACCATTGAAGTAAATAAGTGATTAATGGTCTGTCTGATTATCCTTGCCTTTGACAGATGTTTTGCTTTCATTGCAGAAATATAAAGTGCAAAAGGGTAGCAACACCTGTTCGGTGCCACTGTTTTCTGTGTGCTTACATGCACAAGTACCCCTAACCCATGGATACTATTGCATGCTAAAAAGATATAAGATTTGTGTAAATGCCAAATACCTTGTCTTGGATACATTACATTCTTGAACTCTCTCCACAAGCAGAAGTCTTCCCCAGGTCATCAGAGAAGACCAAAACCAGTTTGGATGTATCTGTGTATATGCATCAATGAATGTATGCTTGTGTTGTTTCACTATTTAAACTAGTGAATTCAACAAAGATCCAGGATGCTTTTTTCTCTCTTTGATCCAAAGAGACATCACAGAATAAAGGACACTATGCTAAGCTGACATTTTATCAGCATTGTGTGACCATCAGATTGCTCTCTCCAAAGAGACTGTTTCCATTTCCATTATCATTGAGTTCTAAGTGGCTCAAGATACACTATCACAGTACAACTTTATCATGTGCTACCAAACTATTTTTTTTAACTTTTAGCCCCTTCCCTCTATGCAGCATTTGCAAACATTGAGGATCTTGCCATTGTGCTTCCATGATGCTGGACTGTTGCAGCTGAGGTCATTTCCACTGGAAAGAACACATCATGTTTCACTTGCTGAGTTTCCCTGCCTCTTGAAGTCAAGGCATTATGGTAACTCACCTGTCATTTCACTGAGTGACACTGGTCTCTCTCTGCAAAAGGTAGTGCAACATGGCATTCAGCCACTATTTCACCAAGGTTACTGTTAGATCTTGGAACTGAGGAGACGGAGTCAGCTGTTTACTTCAACACGTTTATTAAGCTCAACAGAACTGACAGGAACCGAAGGATCGAAAGCCGTCTGACAGCTATTTATACATGCAGCTGTCAGACGGCGAACCAATAAAAACAGGGTGTTTGTCCCGCCGGCCGGCAGGCGCGCCTGGACCAATCAGAGGGCTTCTCTGAACGAACGCCCTCTGCTGGCCAGGCTCACCAGTACACAACAGTTACAATGAAAATGGAAGGCATTGGCTGGAAACTGGTTTTTGCTCCATTGAGCAATTGAGCAATTGGAGCAAGTCCTGGTTAGATGATAGGGATCAATGGATGTTGCAAGGGGGGACTGCGATAAGGAGAAAAACAGTGTAAAGCAAAAATATTTTGAACAGAAACGTGAAGTCAATAGTGTTTAGTTGTAGGCATAGATAGCATTTTTCTATTGTGACAATTACCAACATCTGCTCTTTTGTTTACCACAGCATTGTCCCATTGGTCTATAAAAAAATATTTTGCAAGATTGCTCTAGATGTTACAGACAGCTATTCAGCATACACAACAGTTAAAGAAAACAAGAATATGCTGTGGATTTTACTGTTACCACGGTTGATTAGCCATTTTTACTATATGTTTTAATTGGACACTTTTAATAGTTTGAGCAATATAACTGTTTTTTGTGCAAACTGGCTTAGGAATTCTCTGTGATATAAAAGCTTTAGTTTTCCATCCTATGCATACCTATAGAATGAATTCATGTCCTGTTGAATTCATTGTACAAAACTGAACTACACTTCATACTAGAAGTGTCTAAGCCTATGGCTAAAGACTCTTACATAAGGTCACTGCACAAATCAACAATATCTCTCTGGTCAGAAATTACTTGAATGTATGCTTCAACTATGATCTGAAATAGCTCTTTCAGATCTCATGGAAGTACAAGACAAACAGCTTTTTTGCTATTCATTAAGATAGCCAAATTTTTTCCAGGCCATTGTTCAAATCATACGACATCACTCATGAGATAGTTACATCTTCTTTTTTCAGACTCAGGCTTTGAGTGTACTCTGCCTTTCTTCAGTTTGATTAGGAATCAATGATGTGAGCTTTTAAGATGATATATTGGACCAGCTAGGTATTAATTTGATTGTCATGCCACCCAGACCATACTGAACTCCAATGCTAATTAGAATGCATTGGTTTTTTTAAAAAAAAACATTTTTCTTCTGTTCAGATGTGTCTGATTATCAGACATCGCCAGATAGGTCTCTGCAGTTTTCTTACTGCTTTCCAGAAGTAGTTTACATTTGCCTTCCTCTTAGGGCTGAAACAAAGTGACTGACCCAGTAGTTAGTGATTTAGTGGGTTGTTTTAATCTAATGGGGGACTAGAACTCCTAGTCTCCCAGTTTCTAGTCTGATGCCTTTAATCACTACACCAAAATGACTTTCGTTTTACAAAATAGTTAACTGAAACAGAAAAATATCATACTGACAATATCCTTAGAGGCTGTAATCCAGCTCTTTCTCCCAAAATATAATGTTTTTTTTTTAATTAAATTGATGGGGGTTTTTTTCCTGGAGTAAATATTGCACAGATTAGAGCTAAGCAACTTGTATAACCACATATTTTGCTACTCTGAATGTCTGCACTAATTCAGCACTGAAAAGACATGTGTTGGCAAAACAAGGAATGCAACCATCATTGATCTAACTAAAACTGGGATCTGAATAAAGACATAAACATTGCTTTAGTGAACAACCATATTGGCTTCCATAATGTTAATCTCTTGCTTTCATACACTTCTGGTTACTTATTTTGACTAAATATGCATTTTCCTCTGCATTTGTTATTGCTATGTATTTGTTTTAATGCAGCAAGCCTTCTTTATACTCTAACTGATTACATTATAACTGATCAGAGCACTGAGTTGCAGTATTATTTCAGGAACCTGTACACAACCAGGCTCACTCCATGAAATTTAGAAATTACATGTAGGACAAAATCATGGTTACAGACCAAAACATCTTGTGCCTTATCTGACAGCTTCTTAACCATATGAATAAAGGGATGCTTGGTTGTTATCACTGATGAAAAATGAATTAACTCTTTCCATAGTCAGAGTCGATCGACTTTTAGTCTTCAAAAGACAGTAAAAAGAGGATGTAGAAGAAAGGCTACATTGTTTTTTTCTGTAATATTTTCTGCATTATACCATATTTTTATCTTGTAAGGTTCTTCATATATTATTGGGATTATGGAACATATGATTTGGAAGAGACATCTAGATCATGTAGTTTTCCTGTTGCTCAGAACAGAAATCCACCAACATCTCTGTTAGATGGTCATCCAGTCCTTATTTGAAATCTTCCAATAGGAGGAATCCATTCACTATTCTAAGCAGATTGCTCCATTTCTGTGCTTTCCCAAAAGCCCAGCATGCCACCATTCTAGGCAACTACAGCCCAGGGTTTTTGTTGTTGTTATTGTTGCTGTTGTTCAATTGCTTTGATTTTTGAAGACCGCCTGGATAAGTCCTTGCAGGTTTTTTTGGCAAGACTTTCAGAAGTTTGCCATTGCCTCCTTCATGGGGCTGAGAAAGAGGGTCTAACCCATGGTTACCCAGCTGCCTTTAGGCCTAAGGCATGACTAGAACTGATGGTTTCCTGGTCTCTAGCCTAATGCCTTAAGCCAGGGGTGTCCAAACTTTAAGTCTTGTCAACTTTAAGACTTGTGGACTTCAACTCCCAGAATTCCCCAGCCAGCTCTGCTTGTGGACTTCAACTCCCCAGCTCTGCTGGCTGGGGAATTCTGGGAGTTGAAGTCCACAAGTCTTAAAGTTGACAAGTTTGGACACCCCTGCCTTAAGCACTAAACCAAATGGGTGCTCACAGCTGAGGCACTAAGGAACAGATTATGTTTCGTCATCAAATAAGCATCTGCAGCAGATGCTGATGGTCAAAATGAGGTATTATAAAATAGATGTTATTTTCCATTTGTCTGTCTTGAATTCCTGAGGATAACTTACAGTCCTCAGGAGTTTTTGAACGAGGCTATTAATTTTGAAGTAAAACTCAGTTAACTTGGAAAGACAGATATCAGCTTTCCCTTTAATTTATGCAGCAAAATGCTGGAAGAATAAAATCTGATTTCAGAAATGAGGGAAAGACATTAAGAAAAATGACAGGATTTGAAATGCTTATACAGAATCAAGACCACCTATTAGGTACGTTTTAGTTGAATACGATATAAAGACAGACCGAATAAAATATGTATAATAAATTGGATACAAAATTTCAAGGAAACAGTCACAGTACAACTATGGGGAAGAACTGTGGAATGGATTTATTAAATTCACCCCAAACTATGATGAGAGAGTCCCAAAGGTGCTTTTTCAGAAGGTAACTGGACTTTCTTGTTTTTTTTTCTTTTAAAGACATTTTGCTTCTCATCCAAGAAGTTTCTTCAACTCTGGCAGGATAGCAGGGAAGAGCTGGAGAAGCTTCTTGGATGAGAAGCTAAACATCTTCAAAGGAAAAAACAAGAAAGTCCAGTTGCCTCCTGAAAAAGTATCTTTGGGACAACCATAACCTGGATGACTGAGAATCTCTACAGACTTTTATGATGAGAGAGAGAAAAATTGGTACAGAATGTTTTACAAATAGTATACAAACCCTCCTTTACACTATCTTGTTTTTTTCTCATTTTTTGCCAAAATAGATAAATAATATGTAATAAGTGCTGGAAATGCCACGAGACAAAAGGAACATTCCGCCCAGGGCTGGGTTCCTGCCAGTTCTAACCTCTTCTATAGAAGAGGTTCCATAAATCTACCATGCCGTTTAGAACCGGTTCCAGGTCCTTCCCCCTGCCCATCCGCACCATGCTTGCCCCGTTTGCTGCTCACTGATTGGCTGGATCACCAATCACCCCGCCCGGCTCTAAGAGTCCTATCTAAACCTTAAAGTCTTAAAGCTGTCAAGTTTGAACATCCCTGGGGTTTTTTTCTAAAGGGTTAGGGGTGCAAGGGTCTTGTAACTTGACAGCTTTAAGACGTGCATGCTTCAAATGCCAGAGTTTTGAGCCAACATTTTTGTTGCTAAGCAAGAGCGTTGTTAAGTGAGTTTCACCATATTTTACAAGTTGGCCATGCCCACCCAATCACATGACTGCCAAGCCACTCCCACTTGATCACATGGCCAGCAAGCCACTCCCACAAAGCAGGCCACACCTACAGAAGAGGTTCTAAAACATTTTGAAACCCACCACTGATTCCACCATAAATAAGGGGTCCTGTTTCATTTCTGCATTTGTACCTAAAACTGCCAGGATATATATTTTTTTAGCTTTGAAGGGCTATTAGTGTCACAGCATGCAGTGAAGAAGAGGGAGGAATGTCTTGACATGTTTGGTTATGTCAAGTAATCCCATGAGACATTTTGCAGGCATATGACAAGCTTCCGGGCATTCATGTATGAGTGTTCCTTTACACCATCTTGTGTATTTTTTTCATTTTTGCTTCTTTATAAATGTGCCAAATAGAGCTTGCAAAGTTATTGTTCTGGGGGAAAAAACATCATAGTATCTCAACTCCATTAGAAGACAGATGATGACAAGGTGTAGGTAGACTTCTATATCTTCCTCTACTTTACTTTTCCATTCCTCTCTCCATTTGTTTCCGAAGCCATACTGGCAGCTGTGAATTGGTGAAAATATAATTTAAATGGGGATATATCCAACAATTTTCCTACAACGACAATTTTGACTGAGATTGAAGAATTGGCTCAGAATGATTAAATAAACTTCCATGTCTGATGATGGATTTGAATTAGTCCTAGTTCTCCAACTAATAACATAGTAATTTAACTAGTACCCCACGCATGTTGTCACATGGGTTATGTTCCAGACAGTTATGCATTTTAGAATGCTCTCTTTGAGAACACTGGGAGGAAAACTAGTAGGATTTGGCCCCAATTGATTATGAACCTGCAAACAAAAACAGTAGCTTTAGCAGTAGGACTACAGAAGGAAAGAAGTTCCTACACTCCTTCTTTTGCCTGAACAAAATGGATTTTGGACAAAGGTGTCAATATCAAGGTTAAAAAGAGGACTCAAATATATGCAAGGCAAAGAGTCGGCATCTTTAAGCATCTTTGTAACATTTCATTTAAAAAATAATTCCTGTTCTGACCTAGGTTTCCCCAAAAAGCAAGAAGCAGATTCTTGGTCATGGCAAAACCCCTTTTAGTAAACGAATGTGAATTCCTCTCATTCACATTCAGCAAAGGCCTGGTAAGCAGTCTTTCAAAGGTGAATTTATGACCACAGACCTTATCTAGCTTGGAAAGCCACCATGTAAATATTTTCCAAATGCAGTGCAGTGCAAGGAAAGACTTGGCACAGAATCTCTGAGATTCACAGACAGATCTTCACACTCCTGAAATGAATGAGCGAACGAATGAATGAATGGTTTCCTGCAAAAGCCCACTCCCCTTTCACTCCTCTTTTATTTCCTATGGGAGAGGCCATTCATTGTTCACCTGTGGCTTTACTTCCAAGTCGACCCTGATTTCTGAGCTGTTCTTTTCTTCTGGCAGCTCTGTGCATGCACACACTGGGAAAAGGCTCCAGCTGTTCCTCTGCCTCACTGCTGCCTAGCTCTGAAGGCAGCTGAGAACTGCCAAATGGCCTTGGCCCCATCTCTGCCTCTGACACAGAGCCATCGTCTGAGCCTTCCCCAGCCTCCAGGACTGGCCCATGTTCCTCCCCAACCTCCTTAATGTCCGACTTTGCTGCCAGCTCCGCAGGTCACTGGCAGGCCACAATTCCTTGCAACTGTAGGTAACACATAGCTGTGATAGAGTTGACCCAAGCAATTCTATAGACACACACATTGAAATCATTGTGTGCATGCATTCTGATTTAACTGGGACAGGTGCTTAGTTATGTCTTTACATGTTCTACATAGCAGTTCCCAAATCGGTGTGAACTATTCAACATTAAAAAAATGGATGATATTAAGCCAGGAGTCAAATAGATGGATGGGAAGAAGAGTTACTCTGCAGTTTCATGTAAAATAGCAATATTACTTGTGTGTATAAGAATTAGACCAATATCCACAACCTGATGTAGTTTGTAATGTGGCTCTGAATCTGCTTTTATTTCTTTTTTTCATTTAATGGAGTGCAACAATTTGGGGGGGGGGGGGCTCTTCATGTTGTATTCAGAATTGCTGTCTCCATTAAAATTAATAGTTATAACAAAAGTTATAGACTGAGTCCTGGGCATATCCAGTGTTTTAGCTGAGGGGGAGAACAACTTTCATAAAGTAAGAAGGACTGTGTATTTTGGTAAGCGTTTGTACAATACGCTTTTGGATATACAGAATCTTCCTAAAACTAGGTTCAGTGTTCAAAGTTATCAGGATTTTAAAAAACCAAAACAAATAATCAGAGAGAACTCTTGTGATAAACAGGATTTGATCACTTACGGTAAGTAAAGTGCTATAGCATCACTTTTAAAAAAGGACTGCAACAACTGAAACATTTAGAAATGGCTACAGCAACTGTATGTTTCTACCCAACGGTATCTTAGGTTCATTAGTAAGCTGGTAAACGCCATTGATCCAAGATGGGGTCCAGGAGAACAAAGTTCCTTTCCAGGGCTTTGCTTCGTTAAACAATCTGAAGGGCTCCTCCAAAGGGCACACTTTTGAATGAGTAGGTTATCTCAACTCAAACCTCCGCCCTGAAATAAACCCACTTTAGTGAGAGAGAGAAGGAAACCTTTCATACTTGTGAGTGAATGACAATAACGGAGGAACAAAAGCGCTCCCTTCATTCAAAGGGGAGGCTTTCAGGAGCTGACTCTACAGAGATGCAAACTTTTTGAACCACTTGAAGCTGAACAGAAATGCAGAGAAATAATTTACTCTGAACTTAAAGAAGTGGAGAGCACAACTTCTCCCCTCTTAGCAGATGAATCCACTAATTAGGTGTGTCTACTAGAAACCCGGAAACCAAGCTGTAGTTTCAGCTACACACCAGTTAAATTTCGAGAAAGATCAAAGGGGCCAGCTCCTATTACAGCGTTTTCAAATATAGCCAATTGGCAAATGGTGATATAATAACTGCTAACAGCCATTTCCCCCCATAGGGAAACATTTGTTTCCATAACATGGTGCTCCTAGGCGTTTGTCAAAATGATCCTACATTCTCCTGACTAAAATTGGAGGCACAGAAGCAAGCTCGGCAGTTAGGATTTTAATTGCCAGTGAAATCTTCTTTGGATTTTTTTTTTCCTTGCAGGACTTGAAATTAGTGCTATTGGCGTTTTCAGAGCCAACTGTTCATTCTTAGACATATTTCAAATAGCATTTTAAAAAAGAGAAAGGACTGTGGTAAAGTACAGAGGCAAGTGTCTGTGTGTGTGTGTGTGTGTGTGTGTGTGTGTATCATGTTGATGGGGAGACTGATTTGGCTATCCTATATCTCTTCAAAATTTGAATTACCTTTCCATTCCATATTTATGTATTTTCTGGCAAGTGTTTTATTAGGTACGTTTTAGGTTTTTGATGCTATAAAATCTAAAGTTTCAAAGTTAAGCCATCTGATAAAAATGTGTTCAGAACTACATACAGGGTGGGGTTTTTAAAATAAATAAATAAATAAATAAATAAATAAATAGCATTTCCTTGCTTTTTTAAGCAAAATAATGAATGGAAAGTCAGACCTTTCATTAAAATATCTATGTCTATGATGGCCAGCTGATAGGACCTTTGTGCTCTTTGAAATGTCAGTGATTTCTTTTCAAAATTATATGTATGTAGATGGAAGTATTCAAGAGTGTTGGAAAGAGACACATCTTATACACCCATTGACTTTTTCGTATGAGAAAAAAATCAGATACGCTTATAGCTTTAAGTTCTTTTTCATCTCTGACATCAGCTCACCCTTGCTGAAAACATAAATTTAACAAAACATTTACTGGATTATATTTTATCACAGGAATAAAGCATCAAGTGCACCCACGCTTAGATTTCTCCCTGGATGGGAAATTTATGTATAAAAAAACAGAAAACAACTCTTTCTCCTCTTCCATTTGCATTTCCACACTATTTGAATCAAGGAACAAATTCCTTACAATATGCATTATATGGGGATGAATATAATGAAATGCAGTGATGTTTTACTGAACCTTTGTGTAAAACTTTACATGCAAACATGAACACGAAGTGTGTGTGTGTGTGTGTGTGTGTGTGTGTGTGTGTGTGATGTTTTACCTTTGGTTAAAATACTCCCTATCTCAGGATGATTGAAGCTTATGTTTTCCGATGAGCCTTTGCAACCTAAAACTATATGCTCTGCTCCTGACCACCATTTGTTATAGCAGAGCTCACTGAATCTCTGTGGTCTTTCATCCTTTGAATGATCATTCACAGGTGAAGTAAATGGGGACTTGCTCTGTCTCAGAAAATGCTGCTGTACAGCAATAAATTACAGTGTTTAGTGCTCCATAAGAAGATGGAAAAGGTAATAGATGAACAAACCTTGGAGAACTAAGGAAGTAGCATCATATGGCTGAAACAGTCATTTTTGTCAGTAACTTGATTCAATGCGCCTTCATTTATATGTCCCCTGGAAGGTTTTTGTGTTATATGAGAACATCCTGAAATACTTGATGGCCGATGTGGAGTCCCACTTTTCCAGCTAAAACAGCTGGCCAGATGAGCATTGCTTTTATTAAAACTTTAGTGTTTGGCAGTATCCTGCATAGTACTTGAGAAAATCCCCAGGACCAGTCATGTGACACACAAGCTTACCTGTTCATTGCTTGCTCAACGTGGCATCATGCATTATATGAACAGAGCAATAATGGCATATTACGGAGAACTTCAGAGTGTAGTGCCTGGTCTATGTTTGCATGTATCTGATAGGTAAGAAGGTCTGTAAATGGTTTGACTATGATGTACAGGGTAAGTGTAACTGGAAAAGGTATAAAGTCTTACTTATTTATAAAATTTGTTTGCCATCCCCTCATTGCAAAGTGACTCTTTAAGTCATCAAAAAAACAAGTATCGATACCATGAAAACAGTAAGACAAGAGGACAGAATCTCTTGGTTAAGCCCCTCTGCTTGAAGTGAAATGATCACTTGCTTTTTCTGGCATTAGATCTGTCTTGATATTTCTCAAGCAGCTTGGGTGTTATGGATGTAACTGCTGGTCATAGATTACCACACAAATGAGAAATATTGGCTCATTATTTTAGGAAGTTAAAATCCACCCTTCTCCTAGAAAATGAAATATTTTAGGAAATATTAAAAAGGCAGAATATTTCCTCTAAAAAAAGGATTAGAAATTCAGGGAGGCAGAAACTCTGCCACCCACCTTTGTCAATGGGACATTAAAGCCTGAGCCAGAGAAACATGTTTTAGGCAGAAAACAGACTCTTTTAATAGCTCCCCTCACCTTTGTCAATGGGCCATTAAGGCCTGAGTCAGCCTATTCTACATAACCTAGATCTACCCCATCTCATTGCCCTTCATTGCATCACCCAACAAGTTTCAACCAAACTTAGCACACAACCTACAAAGTTAGCTAAGACCCCCCACTCCACCCCTGGAAGTCTGACAACCAATCAGAATACATTTCTTACACAGGAACGGGAAACAGAGGGGGGGGGGAGATAGGGCATACAACCAGGGACTCTCAGCATGTCTGCCCTTTTCTGCTCAGAAACTCAAGCCATGTGATCCTGTTCAGGAACTCAAGCCATGTGATCCTATCCACCATTAAACCATCTTAAGCAGCCTTCATGTTTCCAGTGTCTTTTTCACCACTTGGAACTGAACCTAGAAGGACATTTCTTCCAACATTATCCAAATGAATGGTAGGCAACCATAGTACTTTCCAGAAGTTCCAGAATGTGATATTCACCAACCCGATCTCCTATAGTAAAAGTCTATCGATGGTTCACTCCAACATATCTGGAAAGCACTGCTGGTTTTCTCTAATAATAGAGCTCTCCCACACAACAATCTGGTACTATTATCACATTACTCTTAACTATCTTAGTGCCAACACACTTTTCCCCATGTTGCTCTTAGCTACTAATTTCTAAACAACTCTGGGAAGGCCTATAATCCTCTCCCAATGGAGACTTATTTGTGGTGACCAACTAAGACTTCACCAGACCATTAGGCTGCAGTTGTTTTAATTTTCCCATCCTGTGGACTCAAAGAAGGATGGGTCAACAGGCAATTGGATCTTAGTCCAAGCAAATTTGAAAATTCTCTGAGGCTTTAAGGAATAATATATTCAGAGTCAAGTGCTGCACACTAACCACAAGTGGCAGATAACATGGTGTGACCAGCAGGCACATATTTCTATATATGTATAAGTAGTCTTAAAGTTTTCAGGGCTGGTGAGGAAAAGTTCCTTTTTTAGAGTTGGACTCATACTCATAATCCAAATTAACCACTGATAGACAGTCAATGCTGAGAAATAGCTCTTATAAGATAAGGGCATTTCCCCATCACTATCACCACCTCTTTTGAAAAATGCATGAGCAGCCAGCTGAGAAAATAATCTACCATAGAGAGCCAAAAACCCTGCTTGTATAAATACATCTGTGAGCATAATAATCATTCCATTTTTTGTTAGTGGGGGCTGTGTTGTGGGTCACTGAAAACCACAGTCATGTTGGCCCTTTGTGGCAAAACGCCAGAAGCCTACAGCAGATGAAATAATGACATATATCAGGAAACAAAACGAAATCCAAACAAAGGAAAAAGAAAATGGAAGAAAAATAAAGAAATACAAATTTTGAGGAGGCTGTGCCTTGAAAAGCAACAATGACAATTTGCATTAATTAAAGGTCGAAACCGTGTAAAAATAAAAAGTTAGAAACCAAAGGAGCATGGGTAAGAAGAAAGAAAAATATTATAAAGTTGATTGATTATACACGTGAACTAGATTCCTACTACAGGATGGCACTTATCCCTCCAAATGAAGAGTGTTTCTAAAATAAAATCTTTTGTGGCCTATTGGGAGTTTTACTATCGCTGATTTTGCAAGAAAAGGAGCAGACATAACAGGTGGCTCAACGTGTATATTCATAAATGCTTGGCTAGGTGATTTTCAAGCTCTGTAGATTGTCCTACTAAATATAATTGGAACTATCATTAATGAGTTTGAAGAGGATGGTCAGCATGGAGAAAAGCTATGCAGTCATTAGGAGTCAAAAACAACTTGATGGCACATAGTCATACAGTATGGATACAGGAATAAACCAAAGTAAGACACCAGCAACAATTGCAGATCCATATATCCAATAAATAGTAAACAACAGTGCTGCTCACTTCATCCCTCATGGTGGTGGAATGACTTACTTTAATGGGAGCAGGGAATCAGAATGAGACAATTATCCCTATGACCCATTAGAACCTTCACTGCATCTTCCATAGTATCCCTGAATCACACATACCCTCCCCGATCTGTGCCATGCCCCTGTGCACCTTCCCAAATGCCCATAGCATCTCTTATGCACCCTCAGGCACCCCACATTCTCTCACACACCTCTGTGCAATCCAGGGATGGGTTCTGGCAGGCACTACTTCCGGTTCGTTCTTGTGTGCGCCCCTGCGTGCACGCATTTCGCACTTCGCACACATGTACAGCGCAATAAAAATTTTTCTGCAAAAAGATGGTGGTGCCTATGGCGCTGCCTGGAGAACTGGTTTGAGGGCGTGGTAGGCCTGGGTCACTGCCGGTTCCAGTGACCCAGGACACCAAACCACTACCAGTTGGGCCAAACCAGTCCAAATCGGAAGGAACTCACCACTGGTGCAAGCTCTCCAGCCCATTATTTTTTTATTAATTCAGTGAGAAAGCTGGCATGTAGCAAGAAGGAAAAGCATGAGGGAAGGAAGGAGGGAGGAAAAAAGGAAAGAAAGGAAGGGAAAGAAGGAAGGAAGGAAGCAAAGGTAGGAGGGAGTCATGGGTTATCTAATATGTGAGTCCAAGTCAGACACAGAATTTAATTTAGAAACCATTTATGGATTACAATTTTGCATATGTATTGCATGCAATGGGTATACAATATGTGTTGCATTATATTTATTCAATCATTATTATTTTTATAACTAACTCAAGGCAGTGAACATAACTAATATTCCTTCCTCCTTTGTTTTCTCCACAAAAACAGTGAGGTGGGTTGAGGGAGAGTGATCAGCCCAAAGTCATCCAGCTGGCTTTCTTGGCTAAGGTGGGACTAGAAATTAGTTTCCTGGTTTCTGGTCTGGTGCATAAATCACTAGATTAAACAGGATATTTTGCATTTTGAAATTTGTGTTTCTTTTAGCAGGAAGCCATAATATTGTGTATACTTGAATCAATATAATTTTTAGGCTTGATAGGAACTTTTATTAATAGTTAATAATGACTTATTTTTTATATAAAAAGTTTTATTGGGATAGTTAATAATGACTTATGATTGCATACAGAACCCAAGAATATTATATTATTACTTTACTGCTCATTTTACTATTTTCTGTATTTTAAGAGCCTTGGGGGCACAGTGGTTAGAATACAGTACTGCAGGCTACTTCTGCTGACTGCTTCTGCTGACTGCCGGCTGCCTGCAATTTGGCAGTTCAAATCACACCAGGCTCAATATTGATTCAGCCTTCCATCCTTCCAAGGTGGGTAAAATGAGGACTCAAATTGTTGGGGGCAATATGCTGACTCTGTAAAACTGCTTAGAGGGGGCTGTAAAGCACTGTAAAGTGGTGTATAAGTCTATTACTGTTTTGTTTTGGTATATTTGGTGGATATGTGATCCATAATAAAGTATTCTGAATCCTGAATTAAAACGCTGGGTTCATGTTATACTGGCAACTTTAGTTAATTATTCAATATTGATTTGATTGTATAAAGGAGAATGCTTGTAGCTCAGATTTGAATTGAGGATCTCTGAGCTTGGTTGTTTTCTTGCAAATGTTTCATTATCCAAGCTAGGTGGCATCATCGGCGCTAGGGTTCGCACCTATGATATTACCAATGTGGGGTAATGAAATGTCTGCAAGAAAACAACCAAGGTCAGAGAGCACTAAGGACCCCAATTTGATCCTAATAATAGCTTTGAAATTGCCAATTAATGCAAAAATTGCAATATGCCATACTGATCTAATGTTACATTGAATTTTTAGTTTAATTTATGCAGCTTATAAATTTCTTTTTGACTTTCTGTTTTTTCCTCTGTATTTCATCTTAGCGGTATCTTTACCATATTTTTCAGAGTAAAAGACGCACCTTTTTCCCTCAAAAAAGAGGCTGAAAATCTGGATGCGTCTTATAAACTGAATACAGCAATTTTTGCCTCCCAAAACCCCACCAGAGCATTATGGAGGCTTTCAGAGAGCTCCTGGGGGCTGGGGAGGGCAGAAATGAGTGGAAAAACAAACCGTTTTTGGCTCAATTTTGCCCCCCCCTCCCCACGCACCCAGGAGTACTCTGCAAGCCCCCTAAAGGCTATGCATGCAGTTTTTGGACAAAAATAACAGGCCTGTTTTCATGAAAAACAGGCTGTTTTGGGGATGTTTGCAGAGTGCAAAAACTTTTTTTTAATTTGCCTCTTCAAAACCTTGGTGCGTCTTATACTCCGGTGCGTCTTATAATCTGAAAAATATGGTAAATAACTATTAAAGAAATATTTCTTTAAAAAAACCTGATCTGGCCTATGTGTGGTAGAAATTGTTGGACTCTTCTCTAATATCACATTTATACCTATGATATTAGCACCTCATATCCAGTTTTGAAAACTATTTGTTAATTATGATTATATAAGTGAAGGTAAAGGCTCCCCTCGCACATATGTGCTAGTCATTCCCGACTCTAGGGAGCAGTGTTCATCTCTGTTTCAAAGCCGAATAGCCAGTGCTGTCTGAAGATATCTCCATGCTCATGTGGCCGGCATGACTAAACGCCAAAGGTGACGGAACACTGTTACCTTCCCGCCAAAGGTGGTTCCTATTTTTCTAAAGCATTTTTATGTGCTTTTGAACTGCTAGATTGGCAGAAGCTGGAAGAAGTAATGGGAGCTCACTCCATTACGTGGTACTAGGGATTCGAACCGCCAAACTGTCGACCTTTCTGATCGACAAGCTCAGCATCTTAGCCACTAAGCCATCGCATTCCTTTGATATCAAGTTTACACCTATGATATTAGCACCTTGTATTCAGTTTTGAAATCTGTCAATTATGATTACATTTTTGGCTACAAACCAAGTTGAAAAACAGTCAGTGTTGATTCTCTAAATCACCTACCACATCAAATATTGAATTCTGTATTGTTGCCATGCCATGATATTTTAATACTGGAAGTGCTCCAGGATCTGCCAGCCTAGGCTGTTTAAATTGTGATATTGATTGCTCAGGATCCTAAACCACCTTATTAATTAAACTGGGTGTAGAAGGGTTGGCCAGCTGACAAATTCTGCCAACATACAATAAGGTTATCTGCCCATAAAGGATGTTTCTCGTGAGAAATGGGAGAAGAAAAGATAATCAAAGCATTCTAACACATTGCATGTAGCACAATCGGAAATATTTTGTGCAAAAGCATATGTTTGCAATCCAGAAAGCAACGTGGACATTGCAAATGAATAGAGCTGATGCCAGGCTATTCAACACAACCTATGATGTGATCGAGAAGCTTTGCTATTGAATTTGCAGGACCTTTTCAGAGAAAGAAATTCCTAATAGCAGGTCTAGGACAATTCACCACAGCCACCTTGCCATGGCCCATTGATCACAGGGTAACTCACTACGACCAGCTCGCCATGCAACAATTCACTGCAGAACAAGAGTTACACTAATATCAACAAAAATGTTGGAACACAATTATTTTTAAAAAGGATGCAAAAGGGACAAAATGAAATGAAAATGACAAAAAATAAAATATTTATTAAAAAAAATTTAAATAATTAAATTGAATTATTGAATTGTCCTATGCCTATGGCATGTTGTCCCACAGCGAGTTGGACGTGGTAAGTTGTCCCATTCTGGCTAATAGCACTGGACTTTTATTCAAAATCTCTAGTGTCTAATGCAATTATTGCAGCTCTGTACCACTTATTTGAAATGATTTGCCAGACAGGGTGTGTCAAGCAGTAGATCTGCATGTACAACAATTTAATGCATAGATTTTATGGATGGTAATTTTATCCAAATGATCACAGTTGCTCCCAAGGGAATGATCAGACTGAACAAATGATTCAGAAAACCAAAGATTGTTAGAGGAGACAGATTACACATCTGGCCAGATTTCTACTTGAACAACATTCCAATAAAAGGAGTCAATCCTGCCATCTTGCTCATTAGATGAAAGCCTGGTTTTTCTTTATCTGCTAGCCTTGGAATCTTGCCAACTTTGATAAGTCTTCTTCAGACGACTTGACCAAGTAACTTCATGCATGTCACTAGGCTTTCAAGAAGAGGGACCAGACATCTGCATTACTTCACCTCAGTATTTGGCAATGAAAATATCTGTGGTAATATAAAAAGGAAATACAATAAACAAGGAAATGGTGCCTCTTAGGGTTTTTATGGATATTATTCAGACTTCGTAAAGGCAGATTTATTTCTCCTGATACCCTTTCATCCTACCTTCATGCCAAGTTTTATCTCTCTTTCTCTTGAATGATAGAACTGTGGTTTCTAGAGAAAGAGAGAGAGAAAGAGAAGAAATAGCTCGATAGCGAGATAGCAAGATAGATAGATAGATGATAGATAGATAGATAGATAGATAGATAGATAGATAGATAGATAGACAGACAGAGTGAGTGAGTGAGTGAGAGAGTGAGTGAGTGAGTGAGTGAGTGAGTATTGAGCAAAAGTACATAATAAAATTACCTTTCAACCAGTGGTGAAATTCAAATTTTTTTACTACTGGTTCTGTGGGCGTAGCTTGGTGGGCGTGGCAGGGGAAGGATACTGCAAAATCTCCATTCCCACCACCACTCTGGGGCCAGCCAGAGGTGGTATTTCCAGTTCTCCGAAATACTCAAAATTTCTGCTACCAGTTCTCCAGAACCTGTCAGAAACTGCTGAATTTCACCCCTGCTTTCAATCACTGCTTTCACTGAGTAACAATCAGAAAGTAAAAAAAAACTGATTAGATTTTACACCAAGATCAAATGCAAAAGTAGTGTCATTAGAAACCCTCTTCAAAATCTACTAGTACCAGTAGAGATAAATGTGGATCCAACATGTAATTCCAAATGAGGTTGGCTGGTCCCGCCAAGCAATTTTCTTAAAAATTAAAACTTTTCTTAAAAATTAAAAAACACAAATCCTGCATCTTTCTTTAGGTTCAAAAAGATAATATAATCACTGCCTCTTTCAGGAGCCAAGGCTGCAAAATCATTTTAATAACATTCCTATCGCATGGTGATCTTTTCAAAGCATTTTAGAAAAGCAAATAGCTCCATGAATATGCCAGCAACTATCAAGGTCCTGACTCTGCAAGATTTTGTACAATAAATTACAATCTTTCGCTTTACAAAAGTAATAATCAGGGACGTGCAGTCAGGGGAGGCAGGGGATGCGGAGCCTCACCGCTCTCATCATGAAAAGAAAAAAAAGGGAAAAGGGAAAAGGCACACGTGGTCCGATTCCCTGCCTTCCTGAGTCAACCATGAAGGGGACTGCGGAGTGCGCTCCACCGGCTTGCGCGCCGTGGTCCCCTTCATGTTGACTCAGGAAGGCGGGGAATGGGACCATGTGTGCAGGAGGCCTCACCAGCCATAAACCTCACCGCACGTCACTGGTAATAATATATATAAAAACATAGACCAATTTCAACTCAGGATTCAAAATCCTTTTAGTAAGGAATCATTTAAGTTTGTATTTGGTAATGTAATAAAATCATCTCTCTTTTCAATTTCAATTCAATTTCAATTTATTTGTGCTTCTAGACCGCCCCCTCTCCCAGAAGGGACTCGGGGCGGTGTACAGTCCATAGAGAATATCACACTTCTCTACATCTCCTTAAATTCTCAAAGAATTTTAAAGGATTTTTTCTGTACAAAAGAAAATGCTGCTATGGAATCACTGTAATGTTTAGATATTAAGGAAAACATGTCCCAAATTAATTCCATACACACACTTTTTAAAAAGCTCATATTAGGAGAAATGTGTCTGCTAAACAGGAAACAAGGCAATCCAAGCATTTCCCATAACTGCTTCTTTTCCTCTTTATTTCACCTGATTGGAAAAGTAAGATAGAAACACTCTTCAAGGTGCAAAACCAGG
Organism: Natrix helvetica; assembly: GCF_964273705.1. Classification (NCBI taxonomy): domain Eukaryota; kingdom Metazoa; phylum Chordata; class Lepidosauria; order Squamata; family Natricidae; genus Natrix; species Natrix helvetica. Next base: position 29,066,375 of record NC_138549.1, read on the forward strand.
CTTGTGAAAGGAGGTGGACCTTGGGGGAAATGAAGAAAGTATTTCAGTCCAAATGTTAAAGCCTGTCAGGTCAGATTTACAACAAAGCATTAACTTCAAACCTAATCTATATTTCTAACAACAGCTATAGAGCCCACATAGATCTTGGAGGCATTTTATTTAGAAAATAACATGGTTAACAATCGTTTGATTTGAAACTATGTCCATGTGCCCTAGTGGGGATGAGAGGGGAAGCAAGATAAGGAAAGTTGGTGGTGACCATTTTGGTAAATGGGTATTTAAGAAACCAAATCAACAATTATTTTGTGAGCACATCTCCAAATATGACCATGAGGTTGGGGACAGGTTGAGAACATATCTGGACGTAAACTGTATGGAACCAAGAGAAAGAAAAAGTTTACAGAGAAGAAAAAAGCTTGTTTTGGAAGATGGCTTAAATTTGGTTTTATAGCTCTTTCCAATTACACTGCTTGGAAGGAGTGAGACAACCATTACATATTAGTCCTTCATATGATTCAAGGCTTGCTAAAGCTTGTCTTATATTACTAAACCATAGCTAGTATTATGTGTGAGAGAAGCCTCTGAGTTTAATGCATTCATAGTCCATAGGCTGCTGCCTATGTTAATAAACTTATAAAAAGTTGCAAAAACTAAGATGATTATGGAATGTAATCTTAAAACAAAGTCTAATTCTAAATATTCTTCATTGGCAATGGTTTAAGCATGTCTCTTCATTTCTCCCCAGCTGTTTTCTTTTAGAAAGAAGAGAAGGAACTGATGTTCACAATGGTAAAAATGAATGTTTTCTACATCTCTTAACACCAAGGGATTAAATAGCAACTCTGAATTGAAATAAAGTGTCAGGTGCACAGTGTATCTGAGTTGCTTGGCAACCTCACAGACAAAATCCATGGCTACAAGGCGGCAGATGGCAGACTGAACAGGGATACTCAAAGATTAGGAAAAGAAAGAAAAGTGGCCATTCTGCATTGCTGTGAGATTTTGAAAAAGATTCTTAAAAAATAATGTTCAATCTTATTTAAATGTTGGAAACAGGTTTTAAGGAGAACCTTTGTTAGAGGGGTTGGACGTGGTGGCTCAGTGGCTAAGATGCTGAACTTGTCGATCAGAAAGGTTGAATCCCTAGTGCCGCGTAACAGAGTGAGCTCCCGTTACTTGTCCCAGCTTCTGCCAACCTAGCAGTTCGAAAGCACGTAAAATGCAAGTAGAAAAATAGGGACCATCTTTGGTGGGAAGGTAACAGCGTGCCTTCGGAGTTTAGTCATGCCAGCCACATGACCACGGAGACGTCTTCGGACTGCGCTGGCTCTTCGGCTTTGAAACAGAGATGAGCACCGCCCCCTAGAGTTGGGAGTGACTAGCACATATGTGCAAGGGGAACCTTTACCTTTGTTAGAGGAACTTCAACATGACAAGAAGCTTGTAATATGAGTCTTCTGGTATACAGTGAGTATTTCTAACGTAGAGAAGATTGGTATTACAATATTAAACTGGGATAGGTTGACATCAAGGGAAATTGTTCTGTCCTTCATAACATAATAGGCTGACTTTTGGGCTTGTCAGAAAAAGATCAAAATCAAGATCATCAGATTTTTAAATGCTTAGGTCAGGGCAGCCTTTTGATCATGTGTGTGCGTGTGTGTGCGTGTCTGTGTGTGTGCGTGTCTGTGTGTGTGTATTTCTAACATGCCACCCACTCCAACCCCTGCCCCCATGGAAAGATTGGCTAGAACAGGGGAACAGAAAAACTCTGGATCTAAATTAATGGGTAGCAATAGCACTTAAACTTAGCACTTAGGACTTAGACTTTACAGCCTCTTCTAAGCAATGTACAGAGTCAGCATGTTTCCCCCAACCTTTTGGGTCTTCATTTTACCAACCTTAGAAGGATGGAATGCTGAGTCAACCTTGAGCCATAGAGGATCGAACTACTGGCAGTCAGCAGAGTTAGCCTGCAATACTGCATTTTAACCACTTCACCACTGTAGCTCTGAATACTGAATACTGATACTGAATAGCTCTAAAAGACACTTTGGGATCAAAGGGCTGAAGCTTAGCATGTTTTTTGCTTTTGATCTTTACCTCCTGAAGATGAGGTGTAGGTTTGTTAAGCCATATCCCATCCATCATTAATGCACATTATCATTCAGATCTTACAATGACTCTTTGGCATGTGATGGAAAGGAGAGAGTACATTCAACATGATGGTTGCATGTGGAGCAGCAATTCTCCAGAATAACTCCATTAAGTTCCATGGGAGATAAGTTGGTCCATCCCTAAACTCTTCTGGTTCAATATAGAAACAGAACCTTTGGTTTAGGTGTGGATCATCTTATCTCTCATGCTAAAATCTGCTTATCTGCTTATTTCCTTATCTCAAGAACCAGTTAGGACTAGTAACATTGAGCTTCCCAGAAGCATATGACAGATGTGTACACAAAAAAGCCCTTGCAAAGTACAATAGAACTAAGATTTCACTTGTCCTCATCTTGGCATACAGTAATTTATTCATTGATTTTTTAAAAAAAGATTGAGACCCTAACACCAGGAAAATATTTAAGTCTTCCCATAAGCACCATATTTTTTTCAATAACAATCCTCCATAGAAGGTGTCAGGTAAAAATCTTCTGTGACTACAAATAACTGATTTTTCTCCAAAGGAAATAGAAGGTATGTAGGGCAATGTTATACAATAGGGGGGAAAACACAGTGGGAAAGAGACTAAAATAGCTTGTGTTCTTTGCCTAAAACTGGAAAGTTATGCAAATACTCATCTGTTCCTAACTGGCTTGGCCTGAGGCTCCTTACTCAGGGGAAAAGATACATCTAGCAAAATACACTGTTTATAAGCTAAAGTCCTTTAGATGTCAGCTAAATATGCATGCATGTATTTAAAGCATAGTTACCTGCATTCTTTTCTTCTGAAAATTGTCTCTTTGTAATTTCAATATTCATGGGAATTGATGATGCCATGGGGATACAAAATGAAACTCAGTCTTTAATGTAGGCAATATGGTAAACAGTACTCTAGGGAAGAGTTTCAAAAGTGCATTTAATTGCATTTTCCGCTTCTAACAACAAAGGATTAAGCTAGAATGAAATGTAATGGAACTAGTTCCTCTCCATCCATTTGAAAAAAGAGAGAGGAAGTTTAGCAAATGATGTTAATAACTATAATATATATATTATATATATAATATATATATATATAGATATTATATAATCTATAATAAATAATTAATAAATAATATAGATTATAATAGATTATATATTATATATTATAGATTATTATAGAGAAATAAACTTGAATAAGTAATATTAATAGTTGTTAATAACCTAGGAGAAAAACATGCCAATGTATTATTTTTACATATGGATTTTTCAGTTAAAATTTGAAAGCTAATCAATATATTATCTTATCTAGCATCCTGGAAGAACTAATGCTTCATATATCGGATAGTACACAAATGTTCACTCACTGGGAGTGAGTGATACAATATTTGATAACTTATTATCACCATATTTAAATAAGATTCTCATCATGCCTGCCTTTTTCTCATTCATTTACTGGGAAATTGTTTAACGGAGACAATAGAAGCCAAGCTAGGAAACCTCTTATTTGTCTCATTCTCCTCTTTCCAGCGGTGATGTGGTGGCTCAGTGGCTAAGATGCTGAGCTTGTTGATCAGAAAGGTCGGCAGTTCGGTGGTTTGAATCCTAGCGCTGCGTAATGCACTGAGCTCCCATTACTTGTCCCAGTTTCTGCCAACCTAGCAGTTCGAAAGCATGTAAAAATACAAGTAGAAAAAGTAGAACCACATTGGGTGGGAAGGTAACAGTGTTCCGTGGGCCTTCGGCATTTAGTTATGTTAGCCACATGACCACAGAGAAGTCTTTGGACAGCGCTGGCTCTTTGGCTTTGAAACAGAGATAAGCACCGCCCCCTAGAGTCAGGAATGACTTGCACGTATGTGTGAGGGGAACATTTACTTTTACCTCTTTCCAGAGACCTGGAATATAGAAAACTTTCTGGCATTAGCAAGTCTAGGATCAGAAACAATTTGTGCTGAATGATAAGAACCTCACTTAAAATGCTTCTTTCACCAAAAATTCAGAAGCTAAAAACATTCAGAAGCTGAAACCATATGAACAGAATAATCTGCATAACAGATTGGAGATTCACCAATAGATTTTAAAGAAGAACAAGAGCTTTGATAGCAGTATTATTGGTCAGTTGGTTTAACAATGCAATGCCAGGCGTTCAGGGCATGTAAATCTCTAGCTGACTAGCCAGTGCAAAAACAAGCTCTAATGAGGTGGGATTCTTTATGTTTTTAATATATGGTGTAATAAGTCAGCTGATACCCTCCAGATATTAAAGACCATGACTTCTACATTTTTGAAAAACTGAGTATGATAGCTAGTGATGGGAACTGAACACTCAGGTAAAAGTCACTTAATAAGTTGTGACTTAAGTGTTGTGGCCCGCCTGCATCCAGCAGAGCTGGCAGCAGAGTCGGATAGTTAGGAGGTTGGGGAGGAACATGGGCCAGTCCTGGGGGTTGAGGAGAGCTCAGACGAAGGCTCTGTGTCGGAAGCAGAGAGGGAGGTAGACAGCAGTGAGGCAGAAGAACAGCTGGAGTCTGTTGTCAGTGCAGAGCTACCAGAAGACAAGAACAACTAAGAAAGCAGGGTCGACTTAGGAGTAAAGCCACACCTTGGAGGTGATTGGCCCCTCCCATAGGAAACAAAAGAGGAATGAACAGGAAGTGGGTTTTTGCAGGAAACAATTCATTCATTCAGTCTGGAAAGTTCTGTTTGTAATTATAAGAGCTTCTGTGCCAAGTTTTGCTTTGCCCTGTGTTTGGAAACTAGTTATCTGGCAGTGCTCCAAACGAGATAAGGTGCATGTGGATAAACATGCCTCTGAAAGACTGTTTACTAAGCCTTGCTGACTGTGAATGAAAGGAATCCACAGTTGTGTAAATAAAAGAGGTGGTGTTGGGACCAAGACTTTGCTTCTTGATTTCTAAGGAAGTCTCGGTCCGAACATTAAGGAATGACAAATGGGCTCATCTATGTTTTCATAATTGAATCAAAAAAGAGAATCTTAGAGTAAGGTAGCTTAAAGCCAAACTACACATTACACTGAGTGGCCAGTGCATAAACAGAGCTCAGTGGGGTGAATTACAATTGAACAACATGCCTTCAAAAAGGAGAAAATTAGTCTTTTCTTTTTCAAAAAAAATGAATATATTATTATGCATTAGGACTATTCATAATGTGTTTAATGTGACTGAAAGAAAAATGATGAGTCTGTTTTAATGTATACTTAGAATTCTGCAAAAGAAATTAGAAGTCATTTTTGCCTTGCCTTACTTTGTACTTTTACATTCTTACCAATCGATATGTTAGCTGGTCGAACATTAGGGGAAACGAAGTCCTATACATCTGAAGGACACTACTGAAGGTTGAAACATTCTGTATTACTGAATTCACCCTAAATTCCATTCATTTTCTGCCTGTACTCCTGTTGTTTTTTGTTTGGGGGCAAATTATGGCTGTAGCAATTGGGAGATTTAGAAGCCATAATGTTGTTCTTCGAAGCACTTTTCCTTGGAAATAGAACAGGACTATAAAACACTACTCCTGAGGCAAGCAAAGTCACAGCATGAAATATTTACTGGAATTGGCTCATAAGTTAGGGCATTTTTCTCCTTGCCCTCTTTTTAAGATAATACAGTGCTGAGCACTAACACTTAGGGTGGCTGTAAATCTACCGTAAGACAATATCTTCATTAGGTCCAATGAACATGTCACAAAACAGTCAGCAAACTTTTGAATTCTTTGGAAAACTTCCTCTGGCTGGATGTGAAGCAGAGTGGGGAGAAGAAAAGGAGACACCAGTGCTGTCCTTTTCAAATATTTGCTTGATCTTCTGGACATATGTCACTATTATCCTCACTGATAGAGCCAAGCAAGCTTCTGATGTTCTAAGCATGACAACAGCGAAAGGTTTGAAATGCATTCAGCTGAAAAAGGGCCAGAACCTGTATTAAGACCCATCCTGGGGGAGTGATGAACAGACTGCATCATTTATCTGTCTGATATAAAATTATATCCCTAGAAAATATCCCACACCAAATCAGAAATTCAGAACTTTTGAGAAGTATGCAAAGCTATAAATCAGAATGTCTAGACCATCTGGGTTTCCATCACCAAATTTTTAAACAATAAACAAGATAAAACTATTTCCTAGTTCTCCCTACAGTTTTCACATCTACAGATAGTCCTCAGCTTATGATTCCAACTGGGACCAAAATTTCTATTGCTAAGTATGGCAGCTGTTAAGTGAGTCATGCAAGGGCGGGATCCTACTGGTTTAACAACCGGTTCGCTGAGCACGCGCTACCCAGCTGATAGTCGGAACTACAGGTTCACCCAAACCAGTCCAAACAGGTAGAATCCCACCCCTGGAATCATGCCTGATTTCATGAACTTTTTTTGCCACAGTTGCTGAATCGCCACAATTGTTAAATGAATCACGTGATCCTTAAACAAATCTGGCTTCCCCCGCTGGCTTTGGTTGTTATTGGTTGTAAATCAAGGACTACCTGTATACTAATACTCTCAGTACAGTAATGATGAATATGTCTACATGAAAAAAAAAATCCTTAAAACCAAATCATCTCTGGTGCTTGCAGATATTTGAGGTTTAGTAATAACTACTGGCTCTAGTTCAGGAGTGTCAAACTTAAGGCCCACAGGCTGAATCTGGTCCACGGGGTGCTTATATCTGGCCTGCCGGGCCACCCTGAAAACAGCGAAGGACCAGCCTGTGGTGCCTCTACCAGTGAAAATGGAGCTCCATTTTCACTGGCAGAGGGCTGCAGGAGGTCCACAAGACTGAAAATGGGGCCTGGGGCGGCTGTGTGTCTGAGCCCCCTACAGGCAGAGGGCTAGCAAAACAAACTAAAAGAAAAACAAAACAAAAGGAGAAATGTTTCCCCTTTTGCATTTGAGCATCCAAGAAGGGACAGGAAAAGAGAAAGGAAAAGAAAGAAGGGAAAGAAGAAAGACAAATAAAAAGAAGGAAAGATGAAAAGAGAGCAAGGAAGGGGAAAAAAAGAAAAGAGGAGATTTATTATTTAAGGAAGGAAGGAAGGAAGGAAAGAAGGAAGGAAGGAGACAATGGATTGCCCAGCTCTGCCAGGCCACTAAGGGTGCCCCCTGTGATATTGAGCTGGCTACACCCATCCCTGAGATAAAACACAACCCTGATGCATCCCTCAATAAAATTGAGTTTGACACTCCTATCTAGCTGCTCCAACCTGACCAATAACAAATTGTTACTTCGACCTGCCCACAGCTTATGAATTTACGAAGTTATTACAGCAAAGTTCTCCCTGCCCCACAAGCATCTATTTATTTGATGCCTTTGTGAAGGCTGCTGCGAGGGTCATGGTGAGTGAAAAATCAGTTGCTAAAAAAGGTGATGCATGACTTCAAAACTTCAAACACTTTTACACACAATAGTAGAATTGCAAACTTGCATTCAGAAATGTATCTGAGAGTTCACAAGTTTTTCACTGGGAGTGAATGATAACCTACACAACATGTATAATCCGGGGGTGGGATTCAAAAATTTTAGCAACCAGTTCTCTGCCCAGTTGCTGGGTGGGTGAAGCCTACTTGGCTCCTGCACCATGGCCCGGGGGGGGGGCATTTTCACCTTTTCCAGGCTCCAGAGGCTTTCCTTGAGCCTCTGGGAGGGCGAAAACAGCCTCCCCCAGGCTCCGCAGGCCTTCCAGAGCCAAAAACATTTCCAGACTTCCAGGAACTCTGGTTTCTTGCCCAGGCTTTGGAGGCTTTCCTCGAGCCCCTGGGATGGCAAAAATGGCCTCCCCTGGGCTCCAGGGGCCCTCCTGAGGCTGGAAACAGGCCCGTTTCTGGACTTCCGGAACTTCGAGGAGGCCCATTTTTTTTTGCCCTTCCAGAGCCTCTGCATGGGCTCTGCACTTAACTGGCATCCAAAATGGGCCACATGGAGACTCCTGGGAGAGGCGGGGTGGGCTGGGTGGGGCCAGCCAGTCCTTGCAACTACCAGTTCAGTGAACCAGATGTAAAATTAACGTCCGGTTTGCCCGAATCATTCTAAACTGGCTGAATCCCACCCTTGGTATAATCTATAGTCCAGGATTACATCGGATCACAGGTTTTCGCCTTTAGCACCTGATCAAATTTCTGTCTAAGGAGGTTAGTAAGAATAAAATCATGCAGGTGCATGTTTTATCCTTCTGCAACATCTTCAGTGCAACATTAGGCTTTTCTGGTCTCTTGAAAAATGCACTTCAATTGCTTTGCCTCATAAAGCGACAAAACAAGCAAATTATGACATTGTGCTTTTAACCCACTTTGACCACTCCTTAGGAAATGAGAAAGGTAAGACTCTGAAATTTGCCTCTTAAAGCCTCAGCAAATTTGCTACTATCTATGGAGCTGGCATTGATCAACTCAAAGCAGACATCTAACTGACAAATTAACCTATTAGCATTGCTGAATCAGCTGTTTTTCCTAACCCTTAGGACCACTACATCATATTGGTAAGTTCTCTTTTTTAAAAGAATTTTATTGGTTTTTAAACATTTATGGGGAAAGATAAAAGGGTACATAGAAAATTTTGGCAGCTCCCGTGCTAGTGGTAGAAATCCCTCCAAATCTCACAATTTTTACAATGTTAAAGACAACATATAAAAGATAAGCAAAAACAGAATCTTGTTCTACTTTTTATCAACCATGTGTTCAATCATCTCTTTTTTGTCACTTTCTAGTATATCAACAATTACAATAATATTTCAAATGCATTTATTTTTGTGACCTGAGCCTTTTCGATATTGCTCCCTCCACCCTGTCCCCAGATGGAGCCACAGCCCCTCCCTCCTTCATATCTTGTACATTACTACCTTTTTCACTACCTCCCATATTTTCGTCCTCTAGGAGAGAACTGTGTTTTTTAATGAAGGCTTCTGCCTCCCCCACTGTATTAATTCGAATTCTGTTTTCCTCCCAAAAGATCAACATTCCCTCTGGCAATAACCATCTAAACCAAACTCCTTTATTATATAATTACCTCCTTTTCTCTCTTATTTTTTTCGGAATTTGCTTAAGAATGGTAATTTTTTTGTCTTTATATTTTAGTGGTTCCCCCCTTTTGAGCCCCTAGCACCTCATCCCTCATGGTCCTCCTAAGAAATTTAACATGTACCTCCCCTGGAACATTATGTGTTCTAGCATATGCTGAATTAATCCTGTAAACCAGATCCATATCCCACCACAACTGTTCTTTGTCTCTCTTAATATATTCTGCTAAAATTGTACTCATAATATCCTTAAGGTCTTCATTTTCTGTCTCTGGTAGGTTCTGGAATCTGAGAAAAAGGGACATTCTTTCAAGTTCTATCTTTGCCATAAAATTTTCCAATTCTAAATTCCCCTTCCGGACTGCCTTAAACTCCTCCCCCAGCCCAGCCGCCCTCTCCTCCAACACCCTAATTCTTTGTTTGTTTTCTGTTAAATGGTGTTGTACCTCTGAGTTCTTCTTTGAGATCTGTCACCTCCTTTTTCAACTCATTTTGACCCTTCATAATTTCCTGAAACATTTGGGTAACAGATAAGTCTTTTGAGCTCTCTCTCCAGTCCCTTCTTGTTGTAACAATGAAGTAATTTTCATCTGATGCATACTTGGGCTGGAGGTGACAGATGTGGGAGCCGAGAATGACTTGCCCGTTGGTGGTTTTTTGGGCCCCATTTATCTGAGTTCAGAGATGGTAAAATCTTTTACAAAAGAAATGGCATCAGTGGAGTGCGCAGCTGTGCTGATCCAAGGAGGCAGGCAAATCCGAAAGTAAAAAGTTAGTTCTCCATCACAGTTCCAAGGCACGGAGGCACACCAGAAAGGGGAAAATCAAATAATCAAAATCCAGGAAGACCATATAACAGGAGAGGTCCAGGGGTCCTTCAGGGGGGGGGGGTAATAATACAATGCCAGAGACTTTTTCAAAGGTAGTTTCAAAAGGCAGACTTCATTTGTAAGTACAAAAACGAAGACGGAGGGGAGCCATCTTGGCTCCTCCTTTCACAGGGAGAAGAACAAAGATTTCCATAAAGTTTTTTTTCCTTTAAAAAAACAGCTCAGCGATCACCTCTTGTAGTTGTGATATGAATCTTTCTCACATAGTTAATACAGGTGACAAGTCAGCCTTTATTCTCTCTCCATTCCGATATAGAGAGAGATAATTCAAATGCCGCTTTATCCAAGGGAGGTAAAGAGAAAGAGAAACCCCCCTCTAATCTGCCAGCTTCAAATAGATTGAGCATGAATTTACAATAATCTGCTGCTTATCCATTAACGATAATTAAGGAGATTAGGATGGATCTCTCGCCACCCGCACTCCAGCCGCTCCTCCTTAATTAACTCCTTCCTCCCGGAGCCCATTCAGCGAAAGGGCAGACAGACAAAAGCTGTTCTATGCCCCCCCCTGTTTCCCGGCTCCTGGGGCGAGGCTGGAAACACCCCCGCCAGTTGCTGCCGAATCCGGGGGGTTCCAGCAAGCTGCCCTGCGGCAGGTGGCCCCTCCGAGGCCCCCTGTGCTCCTAAAAGGAGCCTGCCAGAGAGACGAACAGGACAACAACGTCCATCACCTTCAGTGACCGGAAGTGATCTCCCATCATATTGGCAAGTTCTTAATGCTGGGGTTGAATTTAGACCACAGTTTCTCCCAATCGGAGGCATCTTTGGAGTCATTTATCAGTTCTGGAACTGAAAACATACGAGGACTGGACTGCTGTCGGCAACTGGAAAAAAAGGGAAAGTGAATTTCTTACGTGCGCATATATACCATCACTGAAGAATTTGAAAGCATTTGTTTTGTTTATTGTGTTTTCTTTGACTAAATAGACAGGGGTCTTTCTGTTTTGGTTGATTGATGCAGTGTTTAAATAGAGAAAGGAAGAGGAACACACATCAAGTCCCACTGAAATTTCCTTAATTTTTCATGAACCTATATTCAATCTAATTAAACTAAACAGCAATAGGATTATATATCTTAGCTGAACTTGCACATAAGCAATAACGAGAATAGAATCTTTATTTGTGAGGGCACACGTTGTGCATAGTTCTCAATAGAAAATCAATTCATTTCCTGAATGGGTAGATTGCATTTGGGTGTGTTTTGCAAAAGCCCTCATTTTGTTTTCTGAATTAATTCTAGCTCTTGGAGTAACATGCTAAATTAGATGAAGACTGCCAACCTATACCCTCAGAAACAAATTTAACTCTAAATATTAAAAGTTGTTCTGAATAGTATGCACAGATTGTGTTATTAAGCAAGCAACAATAGTGATATTAATGCTTGGATAATTTGATCCAAGTTATCTTTATGTTGCTTGGAATCGTATAGCAGAAAAATCAATCTTGGTAAGTGGATTTTTTAAAAACTGGAAGGTAACTCTGTGATGAAAACTATTCTTGGTCCTCAATGATGGAACATTACTGCCATCTGGTGACCAATCTCAGACTTTACTTATTGCATAAACATTCAGTTATCATCCAATAGCAATCCTTTCCTTCATTTGCTCATACAGGATCTTTTGTCACTGACATTTGCCTTCCTTTTGCCAACCCTGTTTTTATTGCCTCAATTTCAAGTCAGGATCCTCAACAAATAGCCTGAACATGTAAAGATGAAGTCAGGAAAGCTAAGGGTCAGAACAAAGTAAGGCTAGCAACAAATGTCAAAAATAAGTTTTAAAGTTTCTTTCAACATATAGAAAATCAGAAAGAAGTCAAGAAAGAATCTGTCCACTAATGAGAGAAGTTGGTAAGGACGTAATGGGCAGTAATGAGAAAGCAGAACTTCTTAATTCATTCTTTACATCTGTCTTTGCACCAAAGAAAATACAGACCAATCTACCAAAAACATAACCGTAAAAGTCAGACTAGAAATTCAAATTAAAATAAGCAAGAAAATGGTAAGAGAACACCTGTTCACTCTAGACAAGTTCAAATCACTAGGACATGACAGATTAAATCCCAGAGTTCTGAAAGAGCTGGCAGATAGGATCTTAAAACTATTGAATAATATCTTTCAAAAAATCCTGGAGGATCAGGGAACTACCAGAGGACTGGAAAACAGCTTATGTTGTTCCTATCTTCAGAAAAAAAGGGGGGAAGATCCAGGAAACTACAGACCAATCAGCCTGATACCAATAATTGGGAAGATCCTGGAAAAGATAATCAAGCAACAGATCTGCAAACACCTAGAAGCAAGCAAAGTTATAACTAGAAGCCAACACAAGTTTGTCAAAAACAGGTCATGCCAGACAAGTTTCTTTCTTTGACAAACTGACTAAATTAGTGGACAGTAAGGCATTTGACAAAGTAGACCACAACCTACTTCTTGGTAAGCTAGAAAAATATGGGATAAACAGCATAACCACCAAATGGATTTGTGACTGGCTGACAAACCACACTCAATATGTAGTCTTTAATGGAAGGAAATAAATGGGATATCCCAAGGTATCCCATTCATTTTAGGTCCTCTTCAACATCTTCATAAATGATTTAGATGAGGGAATAAAAGGAAATCATCAAATTTACAGACATGCAGACCTCAGTTGCCAGAATTTCCCAACTAGCATGTTCTGTGTTTATCAGACTTGAGAATTGTAAGAAGTGTGGACTTCAAATCTCGAAGTCCACACTCCTTAAACTTCTCAATGTACTTTGTGCAGTAATACAGAACAGATATTTGATAGTTGAGTATATTATCTGGTTCATGAAAAAGCAGGGGAAGGTAAAAGCTACTTATAATAGTTATTTATCTTTTGGGGGGATAATCTACATTAGGGTTGGTGGTGGTTGGTTAGAAGTTGGTTGGCTGGTTGATTGGTTTCTCTCAGCATAGTTAGAAAACAAAACCCTAAATATCTATCTACCTCCCTCCCTCCCTCTCCCCTCTCTCTCTCTCCCTCCCTCCCTCCCTCCCTCCCCCCCTCCCTTTCTTTCTTTCTTTCTTTCTTTCTTTCTTTCTTTCTTTCTTTCTTTCTTTCTTTCTTTCTTTCTTTCTGTTTCTCTTTCTTTTTCAACCAAATCGCTTTTCTGGGTTCTATTGGTGAACAACATTACAGCCTGTAGATATGTTTTCAAAATGTATTTACAGGGTTTTGCTATTTTTTTCCTTTACTATTTTGCTTTCAATCAAAGATTGGGAAAATATAAGAAATGTGTTGACCTTGATTTCTTTTTCTTTGGTGAACAGGATGGCAAGGGATTGATTAATCATAATATTTTTGAGGAGGTTATAATTTTTAAAACACAGCTACAAAATGCACAACAGTTAAAAAAAATTGCACTTTTTATTATTTTAAAACTTTGTCTGCACCCTATACATGTAATTGCTAGGCATTTGAGATTTAAAAAAATGCTCTGTTGGGTAAAGGGTGCAATTCAACTCTATCAGATATCTGTCTTGCTAGGATTTGATACTCACAGTAACCTTAAAGCCAAGATTGAGAGCTATTTGATGTTGAGCTACCTTCTCTCTGACTTGGATTGTTATTTGTGAGATTACAGTGTGTGAACAAGTGTTGAAATTCAAATTATTTTACTACCAGCTCTATGGGTGTGGCTTGGTGGGCATGGTGTGGCTTGGTGGACGTGGCAGGGGAAGGATACTACAAAATCTCATTCCCACCACACTCCAGGAGAAGGATACTGCAACATCTCCATTCCCACCCCACTCTGAGGCCAGCTAGAGGTGGCATTTGCTAGTTCTCCGAACTACTCAAAATTTCCGCTACCAGTTCTCCAGAACCTGTCAGAACCTGCTGGATTTCACCCCTGGTGTGAACACTTACTTGTTAAAGTGTTCTGTAGGGACAAATTAAAATCCTGTTTCTGCACCAACTGCCTTACTATGTGGTTGGGATCCTATCTGAATTTCTGGAGTCTTGTAGGTTTTTGAAGTTTTCTAATTTCCTAATAGTCTGTTAGGTAGTTCCATTGATTATTTGGTTAGTAACTGGACACAGGATATGACCCTGACGATTTAATATTATGCATCCCCAGTGCCTTCACTCTAATCTTAAAAGTGGTGGGTTCCTTGGTTCCTTACTGAAGAACTTGAGGATGGTGGCAAAACAGACAAATAAGCAAACCCACCTAGAGCTCCAGTGGAGAAACACACACACAAACACAAACACACACACAAATGAACCTGACCAACTGAGGCTGTCTGCTTTACGCTCCCTTCTAGGGAGGGATATGGAATAGAATAGCTACTTTGCCCATAGAATCACTTATATCCTCATATTCTGAAGAGGCAATCTGTGTTGCTGGCACACAGGGTCACTTCTGACTTCAACAACTAAAAATATCCTTTCAGATTTTCTGGCGCAACCTAGACAGGTTATCTCTGCCATTTCCCTAATGAAGATACTTGAGAAATGAAATAAGGTTTAAAGATGTGGTGTTGAATTTTGTATTGAAAAGGTGGCATGGATCAAATTCAGAAGAACTGCATTTACTGTGCATGGACTTAATTCAAAATATTATTTTAGTCCTGTTTTTTTAAAATCCTACTACCCTTGATTTGAAACCCTGAGTTGGAAAGACCCTTTCTATTGTTTTTTTTACTCATATTAGAGAAACTCTGATCTGTGTCTTTCATCCTTGTGTACAATTAATATTTTTCTATTTGTTCATCAAAAATCAATTAAAATTGTAAACCATGAGTAATGAGTCTAGCCTCCTTACCAGTATATTTTTCATCCTCTTCTCCTTCCATTCCTAGACTTTTCTTCAAGAAAGGTCTTCAAAGTCCAGGAACCTTTGTTCTTGAGCTTCCACCCAGTACAGACTAGTGAAAGGGATTGAACAGCTTCACCTTCTTTCAGGACTACCAAGAAATGCTCGGGAGCATTTTATGTACGTATATATAAAGGGTCCGAACTTCCTACCTGCAAACCAGGGGTGGGATTAAAAAAAATTACTACCAGTTCTGTGGATGTGGCTTGGCGAGCATGGTTTGGTGGGTGTGGCAGGGGAAGGATACTGTAAAATCTCCATTCCCTCCCGATCAGCTGGGAGAAGTTCAAAGAACACCTCTGACTGGCCCCACCCCCATCTATTCTCTGCCTCCCAAGTCCCAGCTGATAGGGATTTTGAAGTAACCTTCCCCTGGAGTGGGGTGGGAATAGAGATTTTACAGTATCCTTCCCCCGGAGTGGGGTGGGAATCAGTGGTGGGATTCAAAAAAAATTACTACCGGTTCTGTGATCAAGGCTTGGTGGGCATAGTATGGCTTGGTGGGCATGGCTTAGTGAGCGTGGCAGGGGAAGGTTACTGCAAAATCCCCATTTCCTCCCAATCAGCTGGGACTCGGGAGGCAGAGAATAGATGGGGGCAGGGCCAGTCAGAGATGGTATTTACCAGTTCTCCAAACTACTCAAAGGTTCCGCTCCTGAACTGGTTGGAACCTGCTGAATACCACCTCTGCTGCAAACCCCATTTTCCTAGATCAGCTAGCAACAGTGAGTATCTGTTGCTCATCTTTTAGTGATTAAGCACTGCGGCTATGGCATTCTAAAACTGTGACAAATCTTTATTTTTTTTTTTAATTTATCGATTTAGCATTAATATGCATTATTGTGCAGCTACAGACAGGAAATTGTTTGTGTGCGTTTTTGAAAAAAGCAAATTTGAAAGGGGAGGGCTGGCCTCTACTTTAAGTTCTATTTTCTTTTTGCAATCAAATTTCTGGGTGACCATAGATCACATTGTAAAAACAGTAAATAATCCAGTGCATTCTTTTCCATGCACTCCTGAGCAGCAATTCCACTTGAGAAAAAACCAGTGCAAGGTATCTTAGAAACGGAAGAGGCTCAAGTGCAGTTCTAGCCAGCCTCTTAGTCAGTATCCTGCTGATAAAGCTTGTTACCAATATTTTTCTCTCTTTCTTCCTGTCCTTCATCTAATCCCTTTTTATTCAATTTCTTTTCTTTTGCTTGCAAGCATAATCTTTTTTGACATATCTATGTTGTGCTTTAATTTCCTTTTCACTTCTAAATTAATTGTACTCTTTGCTTAGAACATTTTTTTCTTCCCACTGAGTTTATCTGTTTATCATCTTACTCTTTCTATATTTATTATAAATGTATTTACTTTATTCTGTTTTTCTCCCAGGTTGAATGATACGCTAATTTGATGTAATTTCTTTCTTAGTTTCTTCTGGATAGTATTTATCAATATTTCTCCATTGTTACACTTATTACACTGATTCCAGTTCCCTTATCAGAATGGCTATTTATCACCTGTCATCTATTATCTATCATTCATCTATCTATCATCTATCTATCTATCATCTATCTATCATCTATCTATCTATCTATCTATCTATCTATCTATCTATCTATCTATCTATCTATCTATCTATCAACTATATCACCTATTTATATCTTCACATCTCCCCATCTCTCTCTGATGTGTGTGTGTGTGTGTGTACATCTATCATATCTCTCTCATCTAAATCACCTATTTATATCTCCTCATTGCTCTCTCTCCATATCTCTGTGTGTGTGTGTGTGTGTGTGAGAGAGAGAGAGAGAGAGTATTAATCTATTCATTCTGTCTGTCTGTCTGTCTGTCTGTCTGTCTGTCTGTCTGTCTATCTATCTATCTATCTATCTATCTATATTTATCTATCTATCTTTCATCTATATCACCTATTTATATCTTCACATCTACCCATCTCTCTCTGATATGTGTGTGTGTGTGTGTGTGTGTGTACATCTATCATATCTCTCTCATCTAAATCACCTATTTATATCTCCTCATCGCTCTCTCTCCATATACCTGTGTTTGTGTGTGTGTGTGTGAGAGAGAGAGAGAGAGAGAGAGTATTCATCTATTCTATCTATCTATCTATCTATCTATCTATCTATCTATCTATCTATCTATCTATCTATCATCTATATCACCTATTTATATCTTCACATCTACCCATCTCTCTCTGATGTGTGTGTGTGTGTGTGTGTGTGTGTACATCTATCATATCGCTCTCATCTAAATCACCTATTTATATCTCCTCATCGCTCTCTCTCTCCATGTGTGTGTGTGTGTGTGTGTGTGAGAGAGAGAGAGAGAGAGAGAGAGAGATTCATCTATCCTATCTATCTATCTATCTATCTATCTATCTATCTATCTATCTATCTATCTATCATCTATCATCCATCTATGTATGTATCTATCTATCATCTATATCACCTATTTATATCTTCAAATCTCCCCATCACACACTCTCTCTCACGTGTGTGTGTGTACATCTGTCATGTCTCCCTCTCTCATCTAAATCACCTATTTATATCTTCTCATCTGTCTCTCTTCGTGTGTGTGTGTGAGAGAGAGAGAGAGAGAGAGAGAATATTCATCTATCATATCTATCTATCATCTATCTATCTATCTATCTATCTATCTATCTATCATCTATCTATCTATCTATCTATCTATCTATCTATCTATCTATCTATCATCTATCTATCTATCTATCTATCATCTATCATCTATCTATCTATCTATCTATCTATCTATCTATCTATCTATCTATCTATATCTATCATCTATCTATCTGTGTGTGTGTGTGTGTGTGTGTGTGTGTATTTGTGTTACAACCCCTGGCATGCCCAAATATGGGAGGGAGCTCACTACTCCCCCTTTCTGTCCTTCGGCTCATTACAGAGGACCATCCAGGCAGAAAACCATATTTTTATTTTTAATGTTGCCTTTTTATATTTGTGTTGTATTTGTGCTGATAAATAAATAAAGGGAAACTAGTATAGATCTATTTCAACCTATTTAGGTCTCATCAGCTAGCCATACCCTTACTAGGAATCGAACCAGGGCTGTATTGCATATTAGGCCGATGTAATTACCACTAAGCCACAGGCTCTCTTCCTTATCAGCTAGGCCAGGGAAATAGGTATGTATTTGTGTTACAACCCCTGGTATGCCCAAAGCTGATAAGGAAGAGAGCCTGTGGCTTAGTGGCAATTACATCGGCCTAATATGCAATACAGCCCTGGTTCGATCCAGATCTATTATTTCTTCTGGAATTGATTATCACTGTCATCCACATTTCACATTCAAAAATTGTAAGTGGGTAGGATGTACAGTAGATTTCCTGACCTCCTCAGTTTGGATTGGTTAAAAGAAACCTTGCAAGAATATGCCCAACTCAGGCAAATTTGGTGTTACCTTTACATCTGTATGTTATATGTCATTGTCGTAAGAAATATTCTCCAAACACAAGGGAGATTAATGTGTGTGCTGAACTTCATCATTTATTGATGCTCTGTACTGTCTTTTATGTGGCGGTTTTCAATCTTCACATATGAACAGTTTCTTTCAAAGACTATAAAGATGCTCTTTATAGTCTTTGATATAATTTATCATAAAGTATCTTTCTGCCAATGCAAACACTCTGTCCTTATCTCCCCTGCTCTTAAAATACATTGAGATGTTAAATATGCCCTGTTTAGCCGTTTTCCTTGATGAGTGTGCAGAGGTGAACCTGGCACTTTATCCAGAATAATAAACCTTTGGTCCTGGGTGAGATTACAAAGTATGTGTATGCATGCATTATTACATAATAAAAATCTGGAGGCTGATATATAGTATATAGCAAGGGGAGGGATATTAAAAGGGAATACAATACAAATACAGATAGAACTAGAACAAAAGTCTGAAGGAGCAAAGGGAAGGATAAAAACAAGGGATTAACTATATATCATCTATCCATCCATCCATCCATCCATCCATCCATCCATATTTTTATTTCTTAAAGGCAAAGGAAGGCTACTACTTATATTTCAGAAATGTCTGACTAAAAAGAGATTGCCAAAAGATTTGATTTCAGTTCTGTGCAGATGGTAAGTGAATTCTTAGTTTTGTAAAAGCTCAGCTCTTAAATCTATCTAGAAAACAGATCCCTCTCCATTAACTCAGACTCACAGTGGTAAAGCTTCTGCCAGAAATTATATGATTGATATTTTTGCACTAAGCTACTTATATTTATATAACTGAAGCAGCATAAAAGCATTTGAAATCAATCCAGGCTAACCTAATCAAAGGCTGCTCGATACCTAGAATCTTTTCTCTCAGATACACTGTGGATTGCCCCTTTCCTTAAATTTTAGGTGGAGTCTAGAAATCTGGGCATTCTCAGGTGACAAATCTGCCCCAAATTTAAGCCATTATGGGGAGAGGTCTTGAAAGTAATGTAATATGGATTTGAAAACTGAATTCTGCATGGAACAAAAGATGCACCTCCACACAAAACAGGTCTCTCCATTATATATGAAAGAAATCCTTATGGAAACTCTGCTGTGCTAGTTTTTGTGAATTTAATACATCTTATCTTTTGATCAGTTCTTCAGGCACACACATTCTTTCTATGCTTGCTATGGAAAACGAGAAACTGCATAATCAGCTCTTGGTGTTCCTCTTCTTGTTCACAGCACAACTGGAAATGGGAAGCCAATCTCAATTCAATTACGGCACAATTGATTAGGGATATGGAGAATGAGAAGGTTGGGTCTTTTGGTGAAACATGACTGATTGTTTAAAGATTGTATGGATTTGTAACATCTGATCTGTTTGATTTTATGTCCATCATCCATCAGATTATCTTGCACCTACCACTTTAGAGATGTTGGAAGAGTAAATTGTATTTAGAAATAGTTTCCTGAATTGCTTCCCCCAATTTCTTCCATTGTTCTTTCTACTCTAATTTATGCTTTATCCTTTCAACATCATTATCATCACTAGAACCCAATCCCACCTTGAGTAAGATGCTATACACCAGCGATGGCGAACCTTTTTTGGCTCGCGTGCCACAAGTGGGGGGAGCGCAGGGGGGTCATGTGCGGGCGTGCCACACTCATAATGCAATGCGCACCCCCCCAGTGTGCATGCACGCACAACAGGCGCGACCACCCCCATTTTTACATGCTTTTTTCACCCTCCCCAGGCTCCAGAGGCTTTATAGGAGCCTGGGGAGGGCGAAAAGAGCCTCCCCCTGCCCCCCCAGAGGCCCTCCGGAGGCTTCAGGAACCGTCCGGAAACGGGTGAAAAAATGGCTTTTAAAAATGGTGAACTCAGCTGGCCAGCGCACGCGGGCCAGCTGACAGGGCAGCACCTCGCGTTCCCTGACTAATGGCTCCGCGTGCCACCTGTGGTTCGCCATCACTGCTATATACCTTCTTTTGAAGAAACAGAATTCTATTGTTAGAGTGGATAGATTGATTAAGAAGGATTTGCTTTTGTCTCTTAGTTTTATCTGTCTTTTTCCTCTTTCAAACTTTTGTTCTATTTCTCTGTTTGTACTTTATTTCTTTTTAATATTCACCCTCCCCACCACCCACTTGCAATCAGAGATTCTATTTACTACTATTTTAAAAAGAAAATGCTTTGTGGATTCTAATTATTCCTTTAAAGATTAGTATATTTGTATTTGTGCATATGTTGCACGTGCCTTCACAATCAAGCTGACAAATATAAGGCACTTCATATTCCATGAAATTAGAGAGAATCTAATTTTACATCTATTAAAAGGTAAAATATGCATGTATGTTTGTTTGTAGAATGTTTACTAAGCAACCCAACTTCACTCTGGCAAACTTCAAGTGATCTATAAGAAAAAGCACTTAACAAAAGGAAGCTTTCTTTCTACAAAATCTTTAGAATATTCAATTTAAATTCCCAATCTCTTGACAATTAGAATTTATATCAATAACCATTGATGTTATTGTTATGTTAATGTTTAAAACTTTTGCACTATCCAAATAAACTGAATATATATAGCTTGTTTATTGTGTATATAGCTTGTGTATATAGTTTGTTTTCTTGCATGAAATTTCTTAGCATAAAGTACAGGAAATACCAATTCAATAGAATGCTATATTGTGATAATTCTCAATGTGTAGCCAGACCAGTGATTGCTGCTTTAGTCTGAAATGTTACATTCCATATAATCTCTTCTACTGGGATGAAAGTTAGATGGTTGGGTTTTGTTGCTGTATTTTCTTTTAATTTCCTCTTCCTTTTTTTGTACTTATTCTCTTTCTAGTATTCTTTGCATTGCTTGCTTTTATTTTGAAAACTGTAACTTAATTTACCATGATTGAATGGTAATACAAATACAA
This sequence comes from Natrix helvetica, assembly GCF_964273705.1. NCBI lineage: Eukaryota > Metazoa > Chordata > Lepidosauria > Squamata > Natricidae > Natrix > Natrix helvetica. Next base: position 29,087,654 of record NC_138549.1, read on the forward strand.
ATATATCAAATATAAATATTTATATAAATATATGCAATTAGGAAAAAATGTTGATTGGTGACTATTGATGTCACTTGGTTCAGGATAACCTGTTTTGCAATTGGATGGGGAGCAAAAGGTTTCAGCTTAACTCATGTAAGACAGAGAGGCTCTGGATTTTTGGATCTCTTGAACATCTTTGGTTCTGAATGGGTTGGCACTGACCCAGTGCACAATATGCCCCACCCCAGACTTGCATCTCCTGCTCAAGTGGATGATGGAAGCGATGGCTTAGGAAGGCCATATTGTACATTAGTTGTGCCCGTTCCTGGCCCAGAAGGTCCTATTCATGGTCACTCATACCCTTGTGACCTCCAGACTGGGCTACTGTAATACATTTTCTATGAGGTTGTCCTTGATGAATATTTGGAAACTAGAACCAGAACAGAATGTGGCAGTGCAGGCAATTAATGACACTGTTTATTCAGCACATGTATGCATTACTCCATGAGCTGCATTGCTTTCCAGTATGCTGTAAGCTGCTGGTTGTCATCTTTAAAGGCCTTTATGGTTTGGGACTGGGTTTCTTACAGGACCAGTTGTCTCTGCCTCAGCTATTCAATCCAGCTGGAGTGGTGGGTTCCTCCTACTGTTGACTATGGGATGTGAATTGGTGGGAACTAGAAGATGGCTGCCCTTTGGAACATCATCTCCACTGATATTGAATTGGACCCATACCTAACTTTGTTGGCCTTTTATAAGTAACTGAAAATTTGGTTTTGTTCCTGAGCCTGGAGTTCTAGGTATATGATATAGTCTTTGTCCTGGCTGTGTTGACAATTATTTGAATGATGCCTAGCTGCTTGTGTGCTATATACTGTGTGTGTTCATGTGTGTGTGCGTGCACATATAATTTAGATTATTGTAAGCCACGTAGAGTGACATACAGTATGTGATAGGATGGTTACATAAATCAAACAAATAAAAATAAATATTGTTAATTTGGGAATGCAAGAACCCATATAAACCATGATAATGGCAAAATTACATATAGTTCTTCAATTGCATCATGATGTCTGACACAGTTATGTCATGTCATGTCATCTGCAACATGACATCTTGATGCCCATGTTGTTCTTCACATCCTTCTTGCTCCTCCTGTGAATTCATTTGATAATGCTTCACCCATGAAGTTAGCAATCCTGGTTAGCCTTAAGTCTCAATACTGATGCTCAGATTAATCTATTTGATAGAGTTATTCAGAGGAAAGGAATATAATTCCATAGGTGCTGAGTCCCAGATCTGTGCAAAGTATTTGAAGAAGAGCTTTGTAGCACCCATCATTGAAATGTTAAGGTAGCCATAGCATCTATTGGTAAAGCCGTTTCAAAGTTTGCAACAGCTGCCTCGAGCTTCTCTTGGTGTTTTAAAATGAGCATATACAGCACATACTTCCACTAGGATTGTTGATGAAGCACCGATATGCATACACACATTACAGGGGTGTACTGAAAAGGCCTTTGAAGCAATTGTGCTGAACCCAGGAAGGGGGAAGGGAGCAATGATCCATTAAGGGAGAAGAAAATATTCAGGCTTGGGAAAGTGTGAGACGTAAACTCAATTGATTCTCTTTGACATACAGCAAATGTGGCAGATAGAAACCTGATAAGCTTTCAAGGTGTTCAAGACCTTTCATGACCTAAATCCCAGCTTCTTCTCTTTCTTGACTTTCCCTACCTCAAAGTGTTGATAACCATTTATGTCAGAAGCTTCATTTTTGCCTTTGTTAAGTGTACAAGGCACTTTTGAATGTTTTGCATGTTTCTACTGAGCAAGCCTGTGGCAAATTTTAATAAAACACATTGGGAAATTTGCTGCATTTGCTTTCTCCATTGGAAATGTTCAGTAGATGTTCAGCAGAGTTATGTATGCTGCAGATAGTATGATTTTGGCCATGGCATTAAGTCATGATTCTAATATAAATATGTAGTGCATTAAAAATACAATAAAAACAAGGTTCATCCAAAGGGATCTAGCTTATTTGAAACACGGAGTTTATAATCAAGCATATCTAATATGCTAAAATAAAATACAATAACCTCAAACTGATGTTGAACTGAACAAAAACATGGATTATAAATCTATCAAATAATTCTTTAAGCAATATGTCATCAGATTTTGGGGGAAATAACTGCTGAAGACAGCTTCACTGTGTCCTTATTTTGCCATCAATAATATTGCTTATGTTAGTCCATTTAAAAAAAACGGCATTAGGTATGTTAAAGATTTAGCATTTTTCAACTTTCTTCCTCTGAATAACAACTAATATCACACACTGCGTTGGAGAATCCAAGCAGTTTAAAATATTATGTATGTATATGTTAAGTAGATTTATGTATGTACATGTTCCATTTCAAACCCTCTCTCTTACCTTCAACAAGTCTTTAAATAAAACAACCCAATATTTAAATATATTAAAAATAAAATTATAATCTTTTAATTTCATTTTACAATTTCATTAAGCATGAAAGAACCTGATGGAAGAGACTCTAGAAGTCAGAGTTTTTATTCTGGCTAAAGATGTCTAAGGATGTTTGTTTTTTTAACTTTTCATTCCATTAGGTCATTTAGTTTGTAGGAGCTTGGAATTACACTAACTGGCATACAACCTTCTCTTGTTTATTTAATATTTATTCTTGTCCTATCACCTGTGATGAAGTTGTTTTTATTTTATTTATTCATGTGATCAGGGGACTAAAAGACCTCCAAGATCCCTTACAACTCTGCTATTCTGTTAAATTAGTTTTGCAAAATGTTAAAGAGACCTTACTTTGAACGTCTACCTTTGGAGCTCTTTTAACTAGGTTTTGTGAAAGAAATAGAAATCTTCCTTATAAAACAGAGGGAAATAAAGAAATGTTTTTATCCTGTATTGTTCTAATAAAGCTATATCGGTCCAGACCACACAATTTTAGGCCAATTGCACTTCATTCTCATATGTGATTTCTGTTATCTTTTAAATGTTTCTGTTTTTCAAAGTAATTCTTCGAAATATTTCAATCCTTGGTCTTCCACACTCACTGGAACTTGATCTTCAGTTTGTACCCACATTTTAATCCACTTTTCCATAAAACGAGTAATTCTGCATGGAGGGATAGCTTTCAACAGTTCTATTTACCCCTCCACATCAAAAAACTATTCTCTCTCTCTTTAATGAACAGAAAGTCAGTATAATGAATTCTCAAGTGCACTAAGGAAGAAACAATTAGTAGCTCTGATTGTGTTCTATGACATTTTGGCTTTGCAATATTAATATATTGCAACAACTGTGGATTTTTCCTTATTTCAGAAAATCAAATCATAAAACACATGAAAGAAAGGGGAAGTCTTGTTGCATACAAGTTCAAAATAAATGTCATTCTCTTTCTTCAATGTACTAGGCTAGAATATCGAATTATGGTCTGTTAGAAGCCAATTCTTCATCATGTATGTCAACTCATACAATACAAGGAGAAATGGAACAAGATGGCGGTTACAGTGGCAAGATGCAAATTTATTTGGGCAAAAGTAATAGATGCACAATATCAAGCATGCTCAGGTTTGTGCCAAGAAAACGGTTACGGATGAGAAATGGATGGGATGAGCTTTTGCATCATACATGATTATGTTTTTCTGAACTTCATAAAAAAAGGCATTTTGTTCTAGGTATGGTTTCTTAGCTGCTGCTAAGAAAGAATACAGACCACTGCTGGAGTAAACATACCCAGGCCCAAACAATAACACACACCGCAGCAGCTGTCTCCCGAGAACACTATATTCCTTTTGGGGGAAAAAGAAAAATCAGTAAAAGTATTAGATTGGGAATTGGGGTAGTGACAGAGACGATGTAACTGCAGGCACCTATTTGGAAAGGAAGGAAACATTTTATTATATTTTTAAGTAAAATGGTTTGTGCTTCCTACTTCATTTTACTCAATGTTTGGCTTTTTAAAAAAAGCAAATGAATAATGTTGCCACTGTTTATTTTTTAAATGAGTTATTTTTTTTCTCCTATATCCCTGCCTGAAGCCAAAAAGAAGTTGAGCTGATTTCTCCCCCTAAAAATGCAACCGAAAAGGGATGGCTAGGAATGGGGGTGGGGGACAGACAGAGGTTGCTGGGGGGGGGGGAGAGAATACATTTTTGATATTCTCTGCAGTAGATCATTAAGAGGCAAAACAGGATCCCACTGAGAAATATCAGCATCTGTTTTTAATGTCATTTTAACTGGGGGGATGTGAACAGAACACACTACTGTGTTGAGATAGTGGAAAAACAAAAGGAGGAACAAAATATGAATGTTTAATTCATGGGAGAAACAAAACAATGCCATGAATGCCACAGAAATGGAGGTTGCTGAATGGCCTTTGTACAGCAGAGGTAGATCAAGGTATATAACAAACTGTTTACTGACCATTTACATGTTAAGATCAGAAAGAAAAAGTGGTCAGTTGAACAAGAGCTCCCCTAAGGTGTTTTTTTTCTCCCCCACACGGCTACCACTTAAGCCCTCTAATGCTTTGGTTCTGAACAGATTTCGCTGCGTGGATTTTGCAAGAAGAGATCAGATTTTCTTTGAAATTTACATTCCGTCATTGAATAAAGCTTTCCCTTTCCCCACCCTACCTATTTTCAGCGCATTCCAACAATATGTATCACAAAATGTACTCATCGGGGGGGGGGGAACCCCACTTCGAAACGCGTGGTGCTTTATGCCATGTAGATACCTACAGGTGTACATGCACAGCGGAGAAGGAGGGAAAACGTAAGGAAAGAAACTGAAGCTGAAGAATTCTGCGTGTACGTGCCGTTTTGTTTTGTTTTGTATTTGCGCAGGTCATTTTAAGATCCTCATTCTCAGTCATAGCAAAACACTATCAAAACAAGAAGTCTTGCAAAATAGTTCAGATTATACATCTTAACAAATGCATTAGTTTAATCTGCTAAAGCAGTAGGGTTGTTTCTCTTGGATGTCTTTTTTTTTTTGTCAGAACTTCACAAATCATAGAACACGAATAAAAAATGCATATCAACACTGCAGTGAGGAACAGAAACATTTCTTGAAATGGGCAAGGAGTTATTATTCTTTTTTTTATGCAAGAAGTAAGAGAATATTTTCTATCTTTTTTTCCTTCATCTCTCAGCTACACAGCAAACAGCTCTAAAGTGCACTTCCCAAGTGTAGTCAGAGAACAGGAAGGAATGAAGATTTTTTTGTTTTTTTTTTTGTTTTTTTAAAAAAACAGCCCTTATTAACTTTTCCTTCCATTTATTCTAGTGTAAACTCTAAAAAGCCATTTTAAAAAGCAAGATCCCATCCACTCAGCAGGTGATATGGTCCTATAAAAAGAGCAATGAAAAAAAGGCAATTGGATTATCTTCTCCCGTCAACCCCTCACAATACTTGACTACTTATAGCCCAGCATCTTAAATTTTATTGCACACTCATGAAAATATCCTTAAAAAAGAAAAAAAATGAACCTTTTTTTCCCAGCTGCACTAACTTAATTTGATCTCCTCCCCACCCTACCCTACTCCCAAAGATTTAATTGTTGCCTCGAGAAGCAGAAACAATCCCCCAGGCTGTAGGAACTGTATCAGCATGACCCACAACGGTGCAATTCATTTTAAAATGGTCATCTGCTTGGTTGGGTAAATGATTCCACAAGAGATGTACCCCAATATTTATGTTCAGAGTATGTACACTCACATGCAATGACCACATTACCTATGCTTGATAGGACACTTGTGCTCTTCACGGCCTTCGTGATATCTCTAGATATCCTCAGAATCACAACAGGGGTGAAAATATTTTTTTTCTCTTCCCCCCCCCCCCCATAAACCTTTTGGTTTTTATAGATGGTATTACCATGTGGTACAGAGGTGATAACAAAGGAATAAAAGCCGTAACTCACAATGAATGCCAAACTTTTCCCACCGGTGTGTAGGACTCCCCTCCCCCTCTCATCACTTCGCTGAGGTCTTGGCTTGGTTTCACACATGGTGAACTAAATCAGGCCGCTCCTGTTCAACTGACCAGTGAGAAAGGACTAGACTTTTTGAAAATGGGCCTTGGAGCAACAGTTTGTTATAGATTTCTTTATATTAAGGTTTCATTGTCAGATCCCACTTTCAAAGGAGAGTATTAATTGTGCTCTCCTCCCCGCCCCCCCTTACTTTGGATTTCTCCAGTCAGACGACTTGTGTAACAGTGGCAGAGGTGCGTTGGGCCGCACGCCCATTCGTTGTGATTACACCAAAGGAAAGCAAGCAGGGATGGTTTGCTGTGGGGCACTGAAGCAGGGGAAAATATAACGGGAAAAAATTGAACTGGTTTTGTGGAGGGGAGGGCTGGGAGGGGAGGGCTGGTTTTCACTGTTTTGTTTTTTTAAAAAAATCTTTTTGCCATGGAACCACAGCAGTTCTTTCTTCTAATAGAAACTGACAAGACATAAAAGACCAAACTATTTGATGAGCACACACAATGACTAGAAATAGATAAGACAGTGAAAAGACTTAGTTTAGCTCTGAGAAACTGTCTGAAAAATAAAATCCTGTATTAACAAGTGCAAAACAAACCAAAAAAAGAAACTCCAAACATTAAAACACAGTGTATAAAATGGTGTGAGAAATTTAAGTCACCGGGCAGCCTTTTAGTCAATAAAAAGCTGTATAGGATGTGTCCTTGTTTTGGATAGTGGCCCGTCGGTTGAGTTTTACACCCAGAAGGCTTTTTGGAGGAGTGAACAGAGGGCAAAAAGGTCCAGACTTTTGGGTCTGACTGCCATATGGGTGGGCCTGCTGTGTGCCTGTAGGAGGAGATGGATCAGGTCTCTTATTCCTCATTGGTGGAATTATCTTCAAAATTTGTTATGCCTCCAAAGCCCAGTTCTGTTGAATTCTGTGCTGCTGAGACAGTGAGTACTGTATGTAAGAGAATTAATACAAGAACACACAGTTTGAGTCTGCTGTTACACAGTCTTGATGCTGATGAAACTGTGAGTGATGTCCGGTGACACATCATTGAGTCACTTGTTTTTATAGTCCCTTTGGATTGGTTATCGGATAAGAGTCCCCATCTGACATCACAGCATTCTGGTTCTGCATTGGTTGGGTAATTGTCATAGAGCCCTGCAGGAGAGAAAAAGAGCAACATATTAATAGTCTTTTATAAAGAAAAGAAAAACAGAAAGGAATAGACCCTTATAATCTGCCCAGTAGTCAAATACAATGTATAAATATTTAGAATCTATGGCTGTGATTACATTACTTCTCTTGTGTCAGAAGTCATTCCAGACAACCTAAGTGGAAAAGCAGCATGTATTAAGATTAATTAATGGTAATAATAACCACTCATTCTCAAATATTTAACAAAAGCTTATCTGAACAAATTTAACAGAGAATTTTGTTCTATTCTAAGCATTATTTGACAATCAGTTTTCCCCCCATAAATTTGGGACTTACAGTATATAGAGTATGTCTTAATTTTCAAACTATTATAAAAGGTTTTCAGATAAATCAACACTCAGCAGTATCTAAAATGTACTTGAAATGTCATGGAAAACCAACTATAGCTATACTTCCAAATCTGTCATCATCAGTTGGTTCATCAATCATTCTGCACAGAGTTTGCCTCCCTTAACTAATTGCAGTGTCTTCCAACTCTTGCAGCCACGTCTCCCTATATTAGCCCTTCTAAAAAAATAATACACATATTCTCAGCCTGGTATCTTTCAGAGATCCTGGACTGCAACTCCCCAAATTGCCAATCAAAAAATATTTTCTTCCTAGCATTTTCCCATAAATGAAGGTCCACATTTTTGGATCATCTAAAGATTGATCCATTGGTTGCCACGGGAATTGACCAACTAGCTTGTTATCTAAGCCTGAATGAAAAGAAGAAATTCATTAATATTCCCCCAAACCATTAATATCTCATGAAATTTACTTATGGACACTTGGAACAACTTTTTGTCCTTGATGTGATTTTTACAATTTCCTTTCTTGCCTCATGATACTATTCCAAAACAACTTTAAACACCTTCATTTTGAAGTATCTTACTGTTTGGCGAGTCACAAATTCATATTATAAGTTCTTTTGTAACAGAGTCAGTCCTGATTACTTTACTTAGGAACTATCGCGGTGAAAGATGTTCACTTCCAACTTGAATGCTTCTCATTCACAACTCAAATGCAATTTGTTATGCATGAACTGCTTGCTGTTCTCCACTAGATGTCCCCAGTGACCTGTTCTAAACTCTAAAATACATGCTGAATAACCCATGCATAGTTCCCAGAATTTAAAGCATAAACAAGACAATGCTTTGGGCCTTTTATAAGTAGAATAATGCTGATTGGCTCCAAGGAACATGTGACATCTATATTTTGTTGTTTGCTGTCTAAATTCAGGAAGCAGCTTTAATTTGAAATATAATACTTGGGTCTCTCTAAGTCAAGATTCTGCAAGCATTTCTCAGGACAGAGGTTCTGGTTTGATACTCCTTTGCTTGGTGCCCCTTCCTATTTTTGGGGGTGGGGGGATTCTCTAGTCTAGAGGCTCCAAATAAATAGGATCAAGAGAGTTTCCTGATCACCTACCTCATTGATCACTTTCACCAGCTGAATGATGAATTCATTAACAATGCAGAGAAACAGTTAAGACTATCACATCTAGATGACCATCAAAAGGCAGCAAGGAGAAGTTGCTGCATTGCCTTGCAGCTAGTCATTGGTCAAATTAGACTGGCAGCCAACACAGAATTGATGCAGTTCAATCTTCATAAGACCTGAAGAACTGTACAATATTTCCGGTTTGGAAGAAGAGTTTCTGCTTGGAAAACTCCTTCTGCTAAGGAGAAGGCTCTTGAGAAAACTCAGACATTCCTTCATTTTTCATTTTTACAGAATACACAGAAATTAATGTAGTCTGGGCAGCATGTAACATTTTCCCAGCTTTTATTATCCTGGCTACTATAACTGAAGACTTGCAATAGGTTCAGAAACCCATCAACATTATGTTTTTCATTAAAATTTAACAATGGTGCAATAACATTATCATCTTTAGGTGCTATCTTACAATCTACAGAGCAGCAAACCGACTGGTTATTGAGAACTTTTGAATGATCTCTGAAGGCCAATGACTTTCCATATGGATAATTGTCTTGCTCTTTTAGTTAAGCTGTATCCCTGATAAAACACCATTCCATCTAAATAACTTTTTCAATATCAGGGGTTGTTTATTTCTATCAGGCAAAACAGGAGGTTACTTTTGGTCCACAACGTTTAAATTCTGTATTGCAAAATTTTTGTCTCTGTGTTAAAGACCTAACATTAAAACAAAATGTTTTTAAATGATTAAAGCAGAGTTTTAATGCCCATATTCATGGCATTTCCAACCATCCTATTAAGATTTGCTATATGAGAAATAAATGGTAATAGTAAAAAAAGGTTGCATTTTGAAACAGCTAGTGCATTTTCTCATCTTTAGGATTTTGCCTATTCCAAATAAAAAGGAGAAGAGTTTTCTCTCTACCAAGCAGAGCATTATAGCAATCTGAGGTTTGTTTGAGATATTTTGTTGTTCTCCTCTTGCAGAAATTCAGAAAAAGTAAATAGCTCACTAGCCATTCAGAGCTCAAGTTCGTGTTTTAGAGTTTTTCACAAATTGGAACCATTGTAGACAATGGTATCTGGGACAATAAAGTAGTGGTATAATCTGGACAATGTTTTTGAGTTATATTTATTTCTACCTTCTGATGTTATTAACAGAGAAGCTGCTGTATTGGTCAAAATCACTAGTATGAACAATATCAAGAAAAATATAATTCCTGATAAAGAGTCACCCGTGATCTGATAATGAAGTTTGCCTTCAATCAAGCTATGTGATTTGTGAGTTGGGAGTAAGAATTACTACAAAAAAGAACATCCTTGAGGTTTCATATTATGAAATGATGCAAATGCATTATTCCGTTTTTATTTATGGATTTCTATCCTTTCTTTTGCATTATTTCACAATATATGTGTCAACCCAGAAATGTATTGATTGACTAGGATTTTTATTAATTTAATAACACTAAGAAACACGTGTGTGTGTGTGTGTGTGTGTGTGTGTGTGTGTGTTTAGTATTTGTTAGTATGGGTTATTTACCGTGTTTCCCTGAAAATAAGACCTCCCGGATAATAAGCCCAGTCGGGCTTTTGAGTGCATGTGCTAAAATAAGCCCTCCCTGAAAATATTGCAACACAGCACCAGCCATGAGGTGACCACACTCACTGCCTCCTGCACCTCAAAAATAATAAGACCTCCTCGAAAATAAGGCCAAGCACTTATTTTGGGGGTCAAAAGAAAATAAGAATAAAATAAGAATAATTTTATTACCGTGTTTCCCCGAAAATAAGACTCTGTCTTATTTTCGGGGAAACACGGTAATAAAATTATTCTGCTCATAAATCAACCATTTATTAAATCATAAATCAACACCTAGGCCAGCATTTCCCAAAGGGTATTTTCCAGATATATTAGGTGGTACTCCCATCTCCTAAGCCATCCAAGTATCATAGTATTGGGGATCATGGAATTTATAGATGCATTAGATTTGAAGAAGTGAAGAAGTCTCTTGGATGAGAAGCAAAACGTCTTCAAAGAAATGCCAGAAAGCCCCGTTGCCACTTGAAAAAGCATCTTCGGGACAACCATGACCTGGATGACTGAGAATCTCCATAGACCTTTAGATTTGAAGAGGTTAGGTTATCACCGCTAGTCAAAAGTACAGTCTTTCTGTCTTTCTCTTATCTTTACCTGTTCAGTTGTCTGGTCAGCAAACCGTGATAATGCCAAAATATTACATGTTTGTGTAACATGTGTAACATAATCACAAAAAAATATATATATGTGAATATATACTTGTATTAGGACATATGATACAAATTCTAAGTTGTGGGAAATGCATGATTGAAAATCCGTACACATCAGTTAGCATTGATCCCTTTGTCCCCTCTGTGGATGGGCCAGTGCCCCTAGATTTCTGAGCGTTTATATGAAATTCTCCTGCATGATACCAATTATCCAGGGTGAAAATTTTGGACCCTTTTGTTTAATTAAGGTTGAATGCTTGGATTGACTAACTAGCTTTAATCCTCTTGCTTCCTCAGGCAGACCAGAAGGAAGAAGCATGACGCCCAGGCCACAAAATGTTTAATATTCCTGTTAATTCCAAAATATTTTTATGAAGACCCAATATTAGCATATAAAATTCCCTCCACAAAAAAAAAACCCCAGTAGATCTTTAAAGGCGAAGAATTTATTCACACTGCATATTCATATTTAATTTGTCATGATATTGTAGGCATATATCAAAGTTAATAGTCATGTCAAAAGCAAGAATGAGAATGGATGCTTCATATCTAATCATTATTCTCTCAGAAGTATTAAAAAAAAACCTAGAATTTGTGTTGTCCATATGTTCATGCACACACATGTATTTATGTATGTATGATCAGGTCAGTATTATCTCTTGGTGACTGCTTGGACTAGTCCCTGCAAGCTTTCTTGCCAAGGTTTTTCGGAAGTGATTTGCCATTGTCTTCTTCCTAGAGCTGAGAGAGAAGGACTGGCCCAAGGTCACCCAACAGGCTTTGTGCCAGTGACGTGCAGTCAGGTGAGGCAAGTGAGGCACAGCCTCACCACTCTCATCATGAAAAAAAAAGTAAAAGGAAAAAGCTGAGCTAGTTGCTACCTCACCGTGGATGACTCTGCTTAACCTCACTGGTGCTCTCCCTCCCCAAGTGTAGTAACTTCCTCCCCAGGCCCCCATTCATTTCTCTCTCTCTCACACACACACACAGCTGGATAAAACTATATAAAAATGTAGCCCAGCTTCACTGATTAAAAGTTTGAAAAGGCAACGTGGCTCCACCTGCAATCAAACTACACTTGGGGGGGTTTGTTTGAGAGTGAGTGAGAGAGGGAAGGGGTAGGAGAGATAGTCCAATCCAACTTGTGTGTGTGTGTGTGTGTGTGTGTGTGTGTTTGAGAGAGGGGGAGGAAGGGAGAGAGGGAGGAAGGAGGGGAAGGAGAAGAAAAAGAAAAAGAAAGAAGGAGCAAAGGAGAAAAACAAATGCTGTCGCTTTAAATTGGAACTGAGCATGCCTGGCTGTGGAATTCTGGGAGTTGAAGTCCACAAGTCTAAAAATATTTGAAACTCAGCACTGTGTCAGTGCCTCACCAGCCATAAACCTCACCGCACGTCACTGCTTTGTGCCTAACATGAGACTAAAACTCAGTACCTGGTTTCTAGCTTGATGCCTTAACCACTGCACCAAGAGGCTTCATATTTGAGTACACCTTTTGTTCTTTCAATATTTCAGTTCGTTGACACATTTTCAAGCTCTGGGGATGTAGTTGGACCAGGTACACAGCATTGCAATTTAGGATGGAAGAAAGGCAAAAAAAGATTCACACAGGAAGTATTTTCTGTAGAACTGCCTGGTATTTTTAAGCTAAAGCTATAAGCAGAGGTGATTCTAGCATTGGTTGCACAGCTGATGCAAACAACCGGGCATGGTGATATTGCAAAGGTATCTCTTTTTTTTTTAAAGTGAATCATACCTTTTTCATTCTTCACATTGAATTTTATAACTTAGCCTCCCTCAACAGCACAGGAAGTTTCATTCTAACAAGCCCTTTAAAATATTGTCCAAGCTGAGGGATTCTGTACAGGTGACATAAATAGGAAGTGTATCTAAGGCAGATGAGTCATGCCTAAGTAGACATGAGGAGGAGGGGAAGGGTGAAAGAGAGAAGGCAAAAGGGAACACTCTTGAGGATTACAGAGCAACATCATTCTTGTGGGATATATAATGGAGAAGGAGATCTTGAGTGGAAAGGGGAAAGGAATTCTTAATTATACGTGGTCCTCAGGCTTCAGAAAATGGCTCTGAAAGAAGTGTTAGAAACAGCTGCTAAAATCTGCCATACCTGTACAGATGAAACTGGATAACCCTCCATAGATGACATCATCATTGTCTGGTAATATAAATGGACACCTTGTCTGAACTTCCAAACAGTATTGCTTGCAAGGAATTGTGTTGTTGCAATGAGACTGTGTGACTTCAAAATACTGGGAACAGAGCCAGGCCTTGTAGACAGTCTAAAGGAGAAGGGAAAAAAAAAGACAGGAAGAAAAGTAAAGAATGAGATTAATTGACAAGACAAAGCAGCACCAGTGGAATCATTATTATCGCTCTATTTTTATCTATCACACTTTAAAAGCTTTTCAGCAAAATAAGGCAGGAATCCTTTGGACAACACCTCACTTTCTTCCTTTTCCAGAAAGTGAAATTCTATGCCTTCTATCATGACTTAGTCTGCCTTTGGCTTATTAATTCCAAGACTTAGAATGTAACATGCAGAGCACTCATTCATATTTCGCCTTCATGGGAAGGAGATCAGTGAAATTGTATAATACTTGCACTTTCTACTATCTCAGTATAAACGAAGCAGAGCCTATCCGCATTCCAACAGTCAAAAACTGCTCGTTCATATCAGGGTACTGAGAGATGCTTATACTGCCCCAGACCATGCTTGCTGTGAGTGCTTTTATTGTGTAATTACTTCATTGACAGCATTTTACCGAGAAGCCAAGTTAAACCCAGCTCTCCATCTATAACCTTCTTGTGTTTTTCTCTGCCATTTCTTGAGGCTCTTTTCTTATCACCCAAAAATCCATTATGAAGGAAAAGATTGTGCAGTCCCTTGCGATTGATAGCCCTGCCTTCATTTGTGTCAAATTCAAATTGCAATGTCCTTTGTTTCCTTCACAGGGATCTGAATTAGCCAAGTGTTCCTTTTTTGCTACCTCTTCCCTGTGGTTGGTTTTATAATTCAGATTTCTACTCCAGCCACACCCCAAAAAAAGTAAGAGACATCCTTTTTGGGAGAGGGGGCGGTTTAGAAATGTGAATAAATAATAATAATAATAATAATCAGCTAACCCTCCAAAAAACTTTTACCAACTTGCCAAAATTATTAAAACGGTTTGAATCAATAAAGCTTTTATTTTTATACGTGGGCATGGAAGTCATTTGCAAAATTAAGAAACCTGAGAGATTTTTCTGGCAGGCAAATTAGAGACAGAGAAAGAAACTAAATGTTTCACTTAAAGGAACTATGTTACTTCCACATTGCCTTCCCATTCCCCACGCCCACCTGCCTTTTTTATTTCCAAACAGTGGACTAGAGTAGGCTAGCTCTATCATCTTGCTAGCTCATTTTCTAATAGTAATAATTACCTTGATTAAAAAAAACTTAGTCAGAAAATAATATGTCAATAGGACCAATGTAGTTTGTGCCAAACTCCTCCTCTATATTACGTTAGTAATTGCAACAAAGAAACAGTGCTACTAGGTTTTCATGGTACAACCCAATCTTGGTCTAAGAGCAGCCAAAGATTTCTGAAAGACAAATCTTTAGATAAAACTTTAGAACTACCGGTTGTTTCTGGCAATCAAGCTGTGGCTGACCCGCTTCCCCAGATTTCTGGGCATTAGAAATTCTGGGAATTGTGCTCTTCATACCATCCAAGGGATTTGGGCAATTGGAATCCTGCCAGTAAGATGCAGAAGATTCCAAAAAGATTTTGAGTTTGACTGCCAAATGATCTGATGGTAGTGAGGGAGGGATCGTTTCCAGCAAACTTATTCCAATCCAGACCAGCCTTTCTGAAGCCCCACATTTCCACCACTCTTTCTCCAGTTTAAGAAAGTGGGACCATAAGAAAGGCTGAGTGCCAAAGAATTGAGGCCTTTGAACTATGGTAGTGGAGAAGACTCCTGCGAGTCCCTTGAACTACAAGGTGATCAAACCGGTCAATCGTAGCGGAGATCAACCCTGACTGCTCTTTAGAAGGCCAGATCCTGAAGATGAAACTCAGATATTTTAACCACCTAATGAGAAGGAAGGACTCACTGGAGAAGAGCCTAATGCAGGGAAAGATTGAGGGCAAAAGAAGAAGGGGATGACAGAGAATGAGGTGGTTGGATGGAGTAACCAAAGCAGTAGGCATGAGCTTAAATGGACTCCAGAGGCTGGTAGAGGACAGAAAGGCCTGAGGAACATTGTCCATGGGGTTGCGGTGGGTCAAATAACAAAAAATAAAGTTGCCTTAAAATGCAGCACCCATAATGGAGCTAACTAGGAAATATCTGAGTGGAAAGTAAAGAAATTAAGCAGCTAGGATTTTATACAGCAACAGCAGAGAGAAAAAGGCCCAAGGCTGCCTCCTGGTATCTCTCATAAATCCTCTTTGTTTAGACATCCATCTTTTCTGCCCTTTTATTCTGCAAACGATTCCTTGAACGAGTAAATCCAAAGTCCACAATCTACCAAGGAGCATGGAAAATATTTAAACCTTAAAAAATTTTTAATAAGTACCATTGACAGGTAAAACAGTTACCTCTGCCTGTAACAGTTTTACTGTGTAAAGTTAAGTCATAGATATTCACAGAAGGTGGTGCTAGTTACCTCCTAGTAAGATCTAGTCTAGGCTAAAACAGTTGAAAGGAGTAGAGCACAGATATTTAGATCTCCTACATAAGTATACAATGTTTTAATTACTGGAGCATCGAAATGAAACATGGTTATAAATAGTTGCTTATAAACATGTCTTTGCATTTCATATCCAAGATTCTAATTCCCAATATTTCAAGTCATAGCATTTCTTACGGCTATGTAGATCTGCGCTTTAATAACTAAAATAGACATACATACATACATACATACATACATACATACATACATACATACATTGATTGAGATATAGAAATCCAGTGTGTTTGCATTGATTAAAGATTTAGAATGCCCTACACTCTGATTGTGGCCCTGTCCAAGTGTTATAGTCCTCCACATGCCTATGGATACAAGGTAAATTGGTGGTGAGAGATGAATTTTCTGTAAAGTGCACAATGTACTAGCCTTAAGGCTGTTTCTTGTTCCATTCAGTGCAAAAAAACTGTGAGAATCCTTTGTGTTCAGTTGATATATTTATAACATTCCTGCTACTACCTTTTTATTCCAATGTCTTTGTATACAAATCCATATGTCTGGGTGACAGCCTAATAATCCTTGCACAATCTGACGATTTTCCATATTTTGTTAAATTCTGTTTCTCCCACGAAGTTTGCTCACTAACGCCTGTTGGCTTTTCTATGTGCTGCACCTGTGCATAGATGCCTATGAAGAGCCAAGATCTGTTGAAAAACTGTAACAAGCAATGAGCTGAAGTTTGACTGCGATTTGCTCTTATATTTTATATTTAGAAAAACTGCTTTAAGTTTGCTTTTATTTTAAACTAGCTGATAACCCGGCATTACCCAGGTATTTATTTATAGGGGGGAAATGTCAGGACCAAATGTAATTTCTAATATTGGATTTTTTTCCCTTAGCAGAGAGAGCCCTCTTGTGGAGTACTGTGAAGCCATTACCGTGGCAACTCCACTGCGCTGTACAGTAGAAGCCAGTACAGCAGAACAAATTGTATCTTAACAGAACACCCCCCCAAGGGGTGTTAGGGGTGTCTTACCCCCATAGTATTTTTCTCCAGAGGGTGTCATCTGTGTATGTATGAGTGTGTGTGTGTGTGTGTGTGTGTACGTATGTATGTATGAATGTATGTATTTGGCAGCACATAAAGAATGAAATAAATGAAAACTTTTGCTAATAAAAGATAAAGCCCAACTGTAAATGTTAAAATAAAGGTAGATTTTAATGAAAAGACGAAATAGTTCATCTAATAAATAGGATAATGTCTCTTTAAACAGAGTCTGGAAAAAGATAACTTCTTTCCTAGCATGCTAATAACAACAATTTTAAAAAATTTATAGGCATTTCTTCTACCACGAATGATAAAAGAACAATTATAGAGCATGTTTTTCTCTTTTTAGTTGTGGCTTTTCTCAATCAAACAAAGGAAACAAAAAGTAAAGGCTTAAAATTCAGTTGCTTGAAGTTTTCAGGACAATTTCCTAGAAACTCGGTGCCATTGAAATGTATTTTATTTTTATCTGTTCTAGTTTTTTGTCAGTTAATTTATAGAGCTATCTTCTGTTTATATATAGTGGCAACAGATAGTAACAAAGTTGCTAAGCAACCATTAAAAAAACAATATTCCTAAACTGTGATTTCTGACTACTTGGATTTTAAGTCATTATATTTTGCAGAGAAAATATTAGCACTAGAAGTATTTGCTTAACAAAAAATTATATGTTACTGTTATTTTTAATTATTTGCACGTAAACGTGAAAGCGGTACTGCTTCATTTTTGGAATAATCTTTTTTATTATGATGATACGGGGTCCAAAACATAGTTTTCTATCTTTTTGATTTTTCAGTGCTTTTAATCTTATTTCTTACTTTATCCTGTAGATAAAATACAAATATGAAATAGTCTGATCCTGTTAAATTGGACTCCACCATAGCAAATAGTAGCAAACAAAGCAAAATGCTAAATGAGTTAAAAATCCCACAAGCAAATAGGGGATGGTGCTAATTCCACAGGGGACATCTTCTCAACGTTGGGTTTCTTTGCTTATTATTTCTAATATATGAAATTCTTACTGAAATGTTTTGTCATTGCTGAGCAGATACTATTTATTACAGTGTCATCTAAAGAAAAACTGGATTTCCTTAATATCCCTGGCAGTTTCAGTGTGAGAAGATAATTCTCATAATTGTGATATTATTACTTGTGCATTTACACTTTGATATCCTTGAATTTCTATTCTGAACTATTCTAACTTTCTCCATCCTGATGTCTTTCAGTCTGTTAGACTGCAACATTTGGCAATCTTCCCATAAACATACAAGAGTTTTTACTTTCTAATTACAGATTACAACTACTGATTTTTCATAGATTTGCCCGGGTTTTTCTTGATAGTTTCTAGATTCAGTTGGTGGGGTCAAAAAGCACAATGCTCGTGTGTAGATGAAAAGATAAGAAATAATACACATAACAAAATGGTGGACCTTTGATCATGCCAGCATGACATTTTTTGACCATGTAGACATCACCCCTGAATCTGGCAATTCCCAGTTGATATCAATCTCAGATGATATCAGATGTACATACCATATGTGTGACTTTTGGATTGGGGTCTTTACATGCATTTTGGTTGGCCAATGGGACATGGCCAATGAAAGGGATAAGGAAAGACAGCATGTTGCAGTACTGTACAGTTTTTTTATATACAGTATTCCTGCTAAATACTGAATGTGAGCTATAACCTAATCTGGAAAGCTTTAAATCAATATTTTTTTATAAAATAAAGACAATTTGCCCTTGAGATACAACATCCAGCATTGTTGATAGTTTCAGACATCTCATTATCTTACAGCGGTTAAAAAAACATGGCATAACATTTTTGTTTGTCACAGAATATGATAGAATCTCATTTAGTAAAAATATAAAAGCCACAATAATTTAAAAAAACATTAAAAAACAAAAATACTAACGTTGGCAAAGGGAAGATAAAAATGCCCCTCTCAGCAATGGGACCAGTTCCCTAACCCCAGATCTGGCAGCATAACCAGTTCTTGAGGGCCTTCCAAATATCAGAAGGGATGGGGCTGATCTGATTTCACAGGTAAGTTACCTGCCAGATTTATAGAATTATGGATTTCTCTCAGCTTGTTGCCTCACTCTCTTTCCAACATTGGCATAAAGATTATAAGAAGACACGTAACAATATTAGGCACACACTATGACATACAGAGGCAACCAAATGATCAAAAAAAATCACAGTAAACACAACGTATTATTAATACATTATAATCAGACAGATAAATTAGTAGTGAATTTATTTTTTAAAAAAGATAATTGTGTTTTGGAAAAAAATGTAGAAATATACTGGGAATGAGACAAAACAGGAAGAAATAAAAAAGAAAAATGAATGGAAGAGAAGAAGAAATGGTCAATTATTAAGGGATAAAAATAAATGGCTGGAAAAATATTTTATGAGCACCGCTCAGGACATAATCTCTAATGCATAAGCCATCTAGAGTTACTTTGGTGATTGAGATGCATACAAAAAGATCAATCAAACAATGCCCCATCAATTTGCTATTTTGCCTTGTTTTTTGTTTTTTGCACAGCCTTCACTACTGATAATGTTCTGGAACAGTAAAGAAACAAAAGGGAATTATGATTTACTGACATCCAGATTCAGAATTAACCCATTCAGTCTACCCCAAGAAAACCTGTTTTGTATTATTTTCATCTTCTTTAGGAACTTGGGTTGATTAGCTCTAATGCACAACCATAATTCAGAATTCTACAATGATTGTAATTCCCATGCCCATGCAGTGTTTCTTTGGTTTGCCATTTTAGAATAATGAAAGAACTCATAAATATTTTACAGGCTTCAGTATTTTAGTGGGAAAATACCATGTTTTATCTGAAGTTTTGAGGTGTTAATGCTTTTATTTTAAGCAATCAGTTATCTCAATTTCTCTTGTGCTGACATGTTACTGGTGATGTTGACAGCCATCTAAGTAGCTCAGACTGAAGAATAGCTGTTGCATCTCTCCAAACATAATTGGCAACATAAGCTTATTACATTTATTGTCATATTTTGTTATGCTTAATTCAACCTTGTCCAGTAGATACTGTCAGAATGTATCTTGGCATTGCAATCCACAGAATATTGAACTAACACGGACTTTGGCCAAACTGTTTGGAATTGTGACCTCCAACACTTCAAAATGACTCCACTGTACATTAGGATTGTCTTAAATAACAGCACATTTGTAACTTCAATTGTAACATTTTCCGCCTAAGGTAAGATTTTATTACAAATTATTACAAAATGAATCAAATATTCAGTAGGCACACTCCATTATTAAATCAAAACA
>NC_138549.1:29107774-29280274 GCF_964273705.1 Natrix helvetica
GTGTCTTCCAACTCTTGCAGCCACGTCTCCCTATATTAGCCCTTCTAAAAAAATAATACACATATTCTCAGCCTGGTATCTTTCAGAGATCCTGGACTGCAACTCCCCAAATTGCCAATCAAAAAATATTTTCTTCCTAGCATTTTCCCATAAATGAAGGTCCACATTTTTGGATCATCTAAAGATTGATCCATTGGTTGCCACGGGAATTGACCAACTAGCTTGTTATCTAAGCCTGAATGAAAAGAAGAAATTCATTAATATTCCCCCAAACCATTAATATCTCATGAAATTTACTTATGGACACTTGGAACAACTTTTTGTCCTTGATGTGATTTTTACAATTTCCTTTCTTGCCTCATGATACTATTCCAAAACAACTTTAAACACCTTCATTTTGAAGTATCTTACTGTTTGGCGAGTCACAAATTCATATTATAAGTTCTTTTGTAACAGAGTCAGTCCTGATTACTTTACTTAGGAACTATCGCGGTGAAAGATGTTCACTTCCAACTTGAATGCTTCTCATTCACAACTCAAATGCAATTTGTTATGCATGAACTGCTTGCTGTTCTCCACTAGATGTCCCCAGTGACCTGTTCTAAACTCTAAAATACATGCTGAATAACCCATGCATAGTTCCCAGAATTTAAAGCATAAACAAGACAATGCTTTGGGCCTTTTATAAGTAGAATAATGCTGATTGGCTCCAAGGAACATGTGACATCTATATTTTGTTGTTTGCTGTCTAAATTCAGGAAGCAGCTTTAATTTGAAATATAATACTTGGGTCTCTCTAAGTCAAGATTCTGCAAGCATTTCTCAGGACAGAGGTTCTGGTTTGATACTCCTTTGCTTGGTGCCCCTTCCTATTTTTGGGGGTGGGGGGATTCTCTAGTCTAGAGGCTCCAAATAAATAGGATCAAGAGAGTTTCCTGATCACCTACCTCATTGATCACTTTCACCAGCTGAATGATGAATTCATTAACAATGCAGAGAAACAGTTAAGACTATCACATCTAGATGACCATCAAAAGGCAGCAAGGAGAAGTTGCTGCATTGCCTTGCAGCTAGTCATTGGTCAAATTAGACTGGCAGCCAACACAGAATTGATGCAGTTCAATCTTCATAAGACCTGAAGAACTGTACAATATTTCCGGTTTGGAAGAAGAGTTTCTGCTTGGAAAACTCCTTCTGCTAAGGAGAAGGCTCTTGAGAAAACTCAGACATTCCTTCATTTTTCATTTTTACAGAATACACAGAAATTAATGTAGTCTGGGCAGCATGTAACATTTTCCCAGCTTTTATTATCCTGGCTACTATAACTGAAGACTTGCAATAGGTTCAGAAACCCATCAACATTATGTTTTTCATTAAAATTTAACAATGGTGCAATAACATTATCATCTTTAGGTGCTATCTTACAATCTACAGAGCAGCAAACCGACTGGTTATTGAGAACTTTTGAATGATCTCTGAAGGCCAATGACTTTCCATATGGATAATTGTCTTGCTCTTTTAGTTAAGCTGTATCCCTGATAAAACACCATTCCATCTAAATAACTTTTTCAATATCAGGGGTTGTTTATTTCTATCAGGCAAAACAGGAGGTTACTTTTGGTCCACAACGTTTAAATTCTGTATTGCAAAATTTTTGTCTCTGTGTTAAAGACCTAACATTAAAACAAAATGTTTTTAAATGATTAAAGCAGAGTTTTAATGCCCATATTCATGGCATTTCCAACCATCCTATTAAGATTTGCTATATGAGAAATAAATGGTAATAGTAAAAAAAGGTTGCATTTTGAAACAGCTAGTGCATTTTCTCATCTTTAGGATTTTGCCTATTCCAAATAAAAAGGAGAAGAGTTTTCTCTCTACCAAGCAGAGCATTATAGCAATCTGAGGTTTGTTTGAGATATTTTGTTGTTCTCCTCTTGCAGAAATTCAGAAAAAGTAAATAGCTCACTAGCCATTCAGAGCTCAAGTTCGTGTTTTAGAGTTTTTCACAAATTGGAACCATTGTAGACAATGGTATCTGGGACAATAAAGTAGTGGTATAATCTGGACAATGTTTTTGAGTTATATTTATTTCTACCTTCTGATGTTATTAACAGAGAAGCTGCTGTATTGGTCAAAATCACTAGTATGAACAATATCAAGAAAAATATAATTCCTGATAAAGAGTCACCCGTGATCTGATAATGAAGTTTGCCTTCAATCAAGCTATGTGATTTGTGAGTTGGGAGTAAGAATTACTACAAAAAAGAACATCCTTGAGGTTTCATATTATGAAATGATGCAAATGCATTATTCCGTTTTTATTTATGGATTTCTATCCTTTCTTTTGCATTATTTCACAATATATGTGTCAACCCAGAAATGTATTGATTGACTAGGATTTTTATTAATTTAATAACACTAAGAAACACGTGTGTGTGTGTGTGTGTGTGTGTGTGTGTGTGTGTTTAGTATTTGTTAGTATGGGTTATTTACCGTGTTTCCCTGAAAATAAGACCTCCCGGATAATAAGCCCAGTCGGGCTTTTGAGTGCATGTGCTAAAATAAGCCCTCCCTGAAAATATTGCAACACAGCACCAGCCATGAGGTGACCACACTCACTGCCTCCTGCACCTCAAAAATAATAAGACCTCCTCGAAAATAAGGCCAAGCACTTATTTTGGGGGTCAAAAGAAAATAAGAATAAAATAAGAATAATTTTATTACCGTGTTTCCCCGAAAATAAGACTCTGTCTTATTTTCGGGGAAACACGGTAATAAAATTATTCTGCTCATAAATCAACCATTTATTAAATCATAAATCAACACCTAGGCCAGCATTTCCCAAAGGGTATTTTCCAGATATATTAGGTGGTACTCCCATCTCCTAAGCCATCCAAGTATCATAGTATTGGGGATCATGGAATTTATAGATGCATTAGATTTGAAGAAGTGAAGAAGTCTCTTGGATGAGAAGCAAAACGTCTTCAAAGAAATGCCAGAAAGCCCCGTTGCCACTTGAAAAAGCATCTTCGGGACAACCATGACCTGGATGACTGAGAATCTCCATAGACCTTTAGATTTGAAGAGGTTAGGTTATCACCGCTAGTCAAAAGTACAGTCTTTCTGTCTTTCTCTTATCTTTACCTGTTCAGTTGTCTGGTCAGCAAACCGTGATAATGCCAAAATATTACATGTTTGTGTAACATGTGTAACATAATCACAAAAAAATATATATATGTGAATATATACTTGTATTAGGACATATGATACAAATTCTAAGTTGTGGGAAATGCATGATTGAAAATCCGTACACATCAGTTAGCATTGATCCCTTTGTCCCCTCTGTGGATGGGCCAGTGCCCCTAGATTTCTGAGCGTTTATATGAAATTCTCCTGCATGATACCAATTATCCAGGGTGAAAATTTTGGACCCTTTTGTTTAATTAAGGTTGAATGCTTGGATTGACTAACTAGCTTTAATCCTCTTGCTTCCTCAGGCAGACCAGAAGGAAGAAGCATGACGCCCAGGCCACAAAATGTTTAATATTCCTGTTAATTCCAAAATATTTTTATGAAGACCCAATATTAGCATATAAAATTCCCTCCACAAAAAAAAAACCCCAGTAGATCTTTAAAGGCGAAGAATTTATTCACACTGCATATTCATATTTAATTTGTCATGATATTGTAGGCATATATCAAAGTTAATAGTCATGTCAAAAGCAAGAATGAGAATGGATGCTTCATATCTAATCATTATTCTCTCAGAAGTATTAAAAAAAAACCTAGAATTTGTGTTGTCCATATGTTCATGCACACACATGTATTTATGTATGTATGATCAGGTCAGTATTATCTCTTGGTGACTGCTTGGACTAGTCCCTGCAAGCTTTCTTGCCAAGGTTTTTCGGAAGTGATTTGCCATTGTCTTCTTCCTAGAGCTGAGAGAGAAGGACTGGCCCAAGGTCACCCAACAGGCTTTGTGCCAGTGACGTGCAGTCAGGTGAGGCAAGTGAGGCACAGCCTCACCACTCTCATCATGAAAAAAAAAGTAAAAGGAAAAAGCTGAGCTAGTTGCTACCTCACCGTGGATGACTCTGCTTAACCTCACTGGTGCTCTCCCTCCCCAAGTGTAGTAACTTCCTCCCCAGGCCCCCATTCATTTCTCTCTCTCTCACACACACACACAGCTGGATAAAACTATATAAAAATGTAGCCCAGCTTCACTGATTAAAAGTTTGAAAAGGCAACGTGGCTCCACCTGCAATCAAACTACACTTGGGGGGGTTTGTTTGAGAGTGAGTGAGAGAGGGAAGGGGTAGGAGAGATAGTCCAATCCAACTTGTGTGTGTGTGTGTGTGTGTGTGTGTGTGTTTGAGAGAGGGGGAGGAAGGGAGAGAGGGAGGAAGGAGGGGAAGGAGAAGAAAAAGAAAAAGAAAGAAGGAGCAAAGGAGAAAAACAAATGCTGTCGCTTTAAATTGGAACTGAGCATGCCTGGCTGTGGAATTCTGGGAGTTGAAGTCCACAAGTCTAAAAATATTTGAAACTCAGCACTGTGTCAGTGCCTCACCAGCCATAAACCTCACCGCACGTCACTGCTTTGTGCCTAACATGAGACTAAAACTCAGTACCTGGTTTCTAGCTTGATGCCTTAACCACTGCACCAAGAGGCTTCATATTTGAGTACACCTTTTGTTCTTTCAATATTTCAGTTCGTTGACACATTTTCAAGCTCTGGGGATGTAGTTGGACCAGGTACACAGCATTGCAATTTAGGATGGAAGAAAGGCAAAAAAAGATTCACACAGGAAGTATTTTCTGTAGAACTGCCTGGTATTTTTAAGCTAAAGCTATAAGCAGAGGTGATTCTAGCATTGGTTGCACAGCTGATGCAAACAACCGGGCATGGTGATATTGCAAAGGTATCTCTTTTTTTTTTAAAGTGAATCATACCTTTTTCATTCTTCACATTGAATTTTATAACTTAGCCTCCCTCAACAGCACAGGAAGTTTCATTCTAACAAGCCCTTTAAAATATTGTCCAAGCTGAGGGATTCTGTACAGGTGACATAAATAGGAAGTGTATCTAAGGCAGATGAGTCATGCCTAAGTAGACATGAGGAGGAGGGGAAGGGTGAAAGAGAGAAGGCAAAAGGGAACACTCTTGAGGATTACAGAGCAACATCATTCTTGTGGGATATATAATGGAGAAGGAGATCTTGAGTGGAAAGGGGAAAGGAATTCTTAATTATACGTGGTCCTCAGGCTTCAGAAAATGGCTCTGAAAGAAGTGTTAGAAACAGCTGCTAAAATCTGCCATACCTGTACAGATGAAACTGGATAACCCTCCATAGATGACATCATCATTGTCTGGTAATATAAATGGACACCTTGTCTGAACTTCCAAACAGTATTGCTTGCAAGGAATTGTGTTGTTGCAATGAGACTGTGTGACTTCAAAATACTGGGAACAGAGCCAGGCCTTGTAGACAGTCTAAAGGAGAAGGGAAAAAAAAAGACAGGAAGAAAAGTAAAGAATGAGATTAATTGACAAGACAAAGCAGCACCAGTGGAATCATTATTATCGCTCTATTTTTATCTATCACACTTTAAAAGCTTTTCAGCAAAATAAGGCAGGAATCCTTTGGACAACACCTCACTTTCTTCCTTTTCCAGAAAGTGAAATTCTATGCCTTCTATCATGACTTAGTCTGCCTTTGGCTTATTAATTCCAAGACTTAGAATGTAACATGCAGAGCACTCATTCATATTTCGCCTTCATGGGAAGGAGATCAGTGAAATTGTATAATACTTGCACTTTCTACTATCTCAGTATAAACGAAGCAGAGCCTATCCGCATTCCAACAGTCAAAAACTGCTCGTTCATATCAGGGTACTGAGAGATGCTTATACTGCCCCAGACCATGCTTGCTGTGAGTGCTTTTATTGTGTAATTACTTCATTGACAGCATTTTACCGAGAAGCCAAGTTAAACCCAGCTCTCCATCTATAACCTTCTTGTGTTTTTCTCTGCCATTTCTTGAGGCTCTTTTCTTATCACCCAAAAATCCATTATGAAGGAAAAGATTGTGCAGTCCCTTGCGATTGATAGCCCTGCCTTCATTTGTGTCAAATTCAAATTGCAATGTCCTTTGTTTCCTTCACAGGGATCTGAATTAGCCAAGTGTTCCTTTTTTGCTACCTCTTCCCTGTGGTTGGTTTTATAATTCAGATTTCTACTCCAGCCACACCCCAAAAAAAGTAAGAGACATCCTTTTTGGGAGAGGGGGCGGTTTAGAAATGTGAATAAATAATAATAATAATAATAATCAGCTAACCCTCCAAAAAACTTTTACCAACTTGCCAAAATTATTAAAACGGTTTGAATCAATAAAGCTTTTATTTTTATACGTGGGCATGGAAGTCATTTGCAAAATTAAGAAACCTGAGAGATTTTTCTGGCAGGCAAATTAGAGACAGAGAAAGAAACTAAATGTTTCACTTAAAGGAACTATGTTACTTCCACATTGCCTTCCCATTCCCCACGCCCACCTGCCTTTTTTATTTCCAAACAGTGGACTAGAGTAGGCTAGCTCTATCATCTTGCTAGCTCATTTTCTAATAGTAATAATTACCTTGATTAAAAAAAACTTAGTCAGAAAATAATATGTCAATAGGACCAATGTAGTTTGTGCCAAACTCCTCCTCTATATTACGTTAGTAATTGCAACAAAGAAACAGTGCTACTAGGTTTTCATGGTACAACCCAATCTTGGTCTAAGAGCAGCCAAAGATTTCTGAAAGACAAATCTTTAGATAAAACTTTAGAACTACCGGTTGTTTCTGGCAATCAAGCTGTGGCTGACCCGCTTCCCCAGATTTCTGGGCATTAGAAATTCTGGGAATTGTGCTCTTCATACCATCCAAGGGATTTGGGCAATTGGAATCCTGCCAGTAAGATGCAGAAGATTCCAAAAAGATTTTGAGTTTGACTGCCAAATGATCTGATGGTAGTGAGGGAGGGATCGTTTCCAGCAAACTTATTCCAATCCAGACCAGCCTTTCTGAAGCCCCACATTTCCACCACTCTTTCTCCAGTTTAAGAAAGTGGGACCATAAGAAAGGCTGAGTGCCAAAGAATTGAGGCCTTTGAACTATGGTAGTGGAGAAGACTCCTGCGAGTCCCTTGAACTACAAGGTGATCAAACCGGTCAATCGTAGCGGAGATCAACCCTGACTGCTCTTTAGAAGGCCAGATCCTGAAGATGAAACTCAGATATTTTAACCACCTAATGAGAAGGAAGGACTCACTGGAGAAGAGCCTAATGCAGGGAAAGATTGAGGGCAAAAGAAGAAGGGGATGACAGAGAATGAGGTGGTTGGATGGAGTAACCAAAGCAGTAGGCATGAGCTTAAATGGACTCCAGAGGCTGGTAGAGGACAGAAAGGCCTGAGGAACATTGTCCATGGGGTTGCGGTGGGTCAAATAACAAAAAATAAAGTTGCCTTAAAATGCAGCACCCATAATGGAGCTAACTAGGAAATATCTGAGTGGAAAGTAAAGAAATTAAGCAGCTAGGATTTTATACAGCAACAGCAGAGAGAAAAAGGCCCAAGGCTGCCTCCTGGTATCTCTCATAAATCCTCTTTGTTTAGACATCCATCTTTTCTGCCCTTTTATTCTGCAAACGATTCCTTGAACGAGTAAATCCAAAGTCCACAATCTACCAAGGAGCATGGAAAATATTTAAACCTTAAAAAAATTTTAATAAGTACCATTGACAGGTAAAACAGTTACCTCTGCCTGTAACAGTTTTACTGTGTAAAGTTAAGTCATAGATATTCACAGAAGGTGGTGCTAGTTACCTCCTAGTAAGATCTAGTCTAGGCTAAAACAGTTGAAAGGAGTAGAGCACAGATATTTAGATCTCCTACATAAGTATACAATGTTTTAATTACTGGAGCATCGAAATGAAACATGGTTATAAATAGTTGCTTATAAACATGTCTTTGCATTTCATATCCAAGATTCTAATTCCCAATATTTCAAGTCATAGCATTTCTTACGGCTATGTAGATCTGCGCTTTAATAACTAAAATAGACATACATACATACATACATACATACATACATACATACATACATACATTGATTGAGATATAGAAATCCAGTGTGTTTGCATTGATTAAAGATTTAGAATGCCCTACACTCTGATTGTGGCCCTGTCCAAGTGTTATAGTCCTCCACATGCCTATGGATACAAGGTAAATTGGTGGTGAGAGATGAATTTTCTGTAAAGTGCACAATGTACTAGCCTTAAGGCTGTTTCTTGTTCCATTCAGTGCAAAAAAACTGTGAGAATCCTTTGTGTTCAGTTGATATATTTATAACATTCCTGCTACTACCTTTTTATTCCAATGTCTTTGTATACAAATCCATATGTCTGGGTGACAGCCTAATAATCCTTGCACAATCTGACGATTTTCCATATTTTGTTAAATTCTGTTTCTCCCACGAAGTTTGCTCACTAACGCCTGTTGGCTTTTCTATGTGCTGCACCTGTGCATAGATGCCTATGAAGAGCCAAGATCTGTTGAAAAACTGTAACAAGCAATGAGCTGAAGTTTGACTGCGATTTGCTCTTATATTTTATATTTAGAAAAACTGCTTTAAGTTTGCTTTTATTTTAAACTAGCTGATAACCCGGCATTACCCAGGTATTTATTTATAGGGGGGAAATGTCAGGACCAAATGTAATTTCTAATATTGGATTTTTTTCCCTTAGCAGAGAGAGCCCTCTTGTGGAGTACTGTGAAGCCATTACCGTGGCAACTCCACTGCGCTGTACAGTAGAAGCCAGTACAGCAGAACAAATTGTATCTTAACAGAACACCCCCCCAAGGGGTGTTAGGGGTGTCTTACCCCCATAGTATTTTTCTCCAGAGGGTGTCATCTGTGTATGTATGAGTGTGTGTGTGTGTGTGTGTGTGTACGTATGTATGTATGAATGTATGTATTTGGCAGCACATAAAGAATGAAATAAATGAAAACTTTTGCTAATAAAAGATAAAGCCCAACTGTAAATGTTAAAATAAAGGTAGATTTTAATGAAAAGACGAAATAGTTCATCTAATAAATAGGATAATGTCTCTTTAAACAGAGTCTGGAAAAAGATAACTTCTTTCCTAGCATGCTAATAACAACAATTTTAAAAAATTTATAGGCATTTCTTCTACCACGAATGATAAAAGAACAATTATAGAGCATGTTTTTCTCTTTTTAGTTGTGGCTTTTCTCAATCAAACAAAGGAAACAAAAAGTAAAGGCTTAAAATTCAGTTGCTTGAAGTTTTCAGGACAATTTCCTAGAAACTCGGTGCCATTGAAATGTATTTTATTTTTATCTGTTCTAGTTTTTTGTCAGTTAATTTATAGAGCTATCTTCTGTTTATATATAGTGGCAACAGATAGTAACAAAGTTGCTAAGCAACCATTAAAAAAACAATATTCCTAAACTGTGATTTCTGACTACTTGGATTTTAAGTCATTATATTTTGCAGAGAAAATATTAGCACTAGAAGTATTTGCTTAACAAAAAATTATATGTTACTGTTATTTTTAATTATTTGCACGTAAACGTGAAAGCGGTACTGCTTCATTTTTGGAATAATCTTTTTTATTATGATGATACGGGGTCCAAAACATAGTTTTCTATCTTTTTGATTTTTCAGTGCTTTTAATCTTATTTCTTACTTTATCCTGTAGATAAAATACAAATATGAAATAGTCTGATCCTGTTAAATTGGACTCCACCATAGCAAATAGTAGCAAACAAAGCAAAATGCTAAATGAGTTAAAAATCCCACAAGCAAATAGGGGATGGTGCTAATTCCACAGGGGACATCTTCTCAACGTTGGGTTTCTTTGCTTATTATTTCTAATATATGAAATTCTTACTGAAATGTTTTGTCATTGCTGAGCAGATACTATTTATTACAGTGTCATCTAAAGAAAAACTGGATTTCCTTAATATCCCTGGCAGTTTCAGTGTGAGAAGATAATTCTCATAATTGTGATATTATTACTTGTGCATTTACACTTTGATATCCTTGAATTTCTATTCTGAACTATTCTAACTTTCTCCATCCTGATGTCTTTCAGTCTGTTAGACTGCAACATTTGGCAATCTTCCCATAAACATACAAGAGTTTTTACTTTCTAATTACAGATTACAACTACTGATTTTTCATAGATTTGCCCGGGTTTTTCTTGATAGTTTCTAGATTCAGTTGGTGGGGTCAAAAAGCACAATGCTCGTGTGTAGATGAAAAGATAAGAAATAATACACATAACAAAATGGTGGACCTTTGATCATGCCAGCATGACATTTTTTGACCATGTAGACATCACCCCTGAATCTGGCAATTCCCAGTTGATATCAATCTCAGATGATATCAGATGTACATACCATATGTGTGACTTTTGGATTGGGGTCTTTACATGCATTTTGGTTGGCCAATGGGACATGGCCAATGAAAGGGATAAGGAAAGACAGCATGTTGCAGTACTGTACAGTTTTTTTATATACAGTATTCCTGCTAAATACTGAATGTGAGCTATAACCTAATCTGGAAAGCTTTAAATCAATATTTTTTTATAAAATAAAGACAATTTGCCCTTGAGATACAACATCCAGCATTGTTGATAGTTTCAGACATCTCATTATCTTACAGCGGTTAAAAAAACATGGCATAACATTTTTGTTTGTCACAGAATATGATAGAATCTCATTTAGTAAAAATATAAAAGCCACAATAATTTAAAAAAACATTAAAAAACAAAAATACTAACGTTGGCAAAGGGAAGATAAAAATGCCCCTCTCAGCAATGGGACCAGTTCCCTAACCCCAGATCTGGCAGCATAACCAGTTCTTGAGGGCCTTCCAAATATCAGAAGGGATGGGGCTGATCTGATTTCACAGGTAAGTTACCTGCCAGATTTATAGAATTATGGATTTCTCTCAGCTTGTTGCCTCACTCTCTTTCCAACATTGGCATAAAGATTATAAGAAGACACGTAACAATATTAGGCACACACTATGACATACAGAGGCAACCAAATGATCAAAAAAAATCACAGTAAACACAACGTATTATTAATACATTATAATCAGACAGATAAATTAGTAGTGAATTTATTTTTTAAAAAAGATAATTGTGTTTTGGAAAAAAATGTAGAAATATACTGGGAATGAGACAAAACAGGAAGAAATAAAAAAGAAAAATGAATGGAAGAGAAGAAGAAATGGTCAATTATTAAGGGATAAAAATAAATGGCTGGAAAAATATTTTATGAGCACCGCTCAGGACATAATCTCTAATGCATAAGCCATCTAGAGTTACTTTGGTGATTGAGATGCATACAAAAAGATCAATCAAACAATGCCCCATCAATTTGCTATTTTGCCTTGTTTTTTGTTTTTTGCACAGCCTTCACTACTGATAATGTTCTGGAACAGTAAAGAAACAAAAGGGAATTATGATTTACTGACATCCAGATTCAGAATTAACCCATTCAGTCTACCCCAAGAAAACCTGTTTTGTATTATTTTCATCTTCTTTAGGAACTTGGGTTGATTAGCTCTAATGCACAACCATAATTCAGAATTCTACAATGATTGTAATTCCCATGCCCATGCAGTGTTTCTTTGGTTTGCCATTTTAGAATAATGAAAGAACTCATAAATATTTTACAGGCTTCAGTATTTTAGTGGGAAAATACCATGTTTTATCTGAAGTTTTGAGGTGTTAATGCTTTTATTTTAAGCAATCAGTTATCTCAATTTCTCTTGTGCTGACATGTTACTGGTGATGTTGACAGCCATCTAAGTAGCTCAGACTGAAGAATAGCTGTTGCATCTCTCCAAACATAATTGGCAACATAAGCTTATTACATTTATTGTCATATTTTGTTATGCTTAATTCAACCTTGTCCAGTAGATACTGTCAGAATGTATCTTGGCATTGCAATCCACAGAATATTGAACTAACACGGACTTTGGCCAAACTGTTTGGAATTGTGACCTCCAACACTTCAAAATGACTCCACTGTACATTAGGATTGTCTTAAATAACAGCACATTTGTAACTTCAATTGTAACATTTTCCGCCTAAGGTAAGATTTTATTACAAATTATTACAAAATGAATCAAATATTCAGTAGGCACACTCCATTATTAAATCAAAACACAGTCAAAGGACAACACATTAACTTAACCATCTCTCATGTTATTATTCGTAAAATGGGCTCAAATGAGCATGGAATGCTGCAAACTGTAGTCACCAAAGTGGAGACAAGTGAACAAGGAACAACCATTGGAACCTTGGATCTGAGTTGTAAGTTTCCTTTTTCAGGTAAGTTGTAACTTTGAAAGGTTGCTAAGTACCCATTTGTAAGCCGAAGACCATCTGTATTTATGAGGAGAAAATAAACAATCACCCTAGAGAATGTGAGCATCAGTGCTCTTATCGTTTAAGACTTTCTTCCAGATTAATGTGCTGTGATGTGTTCGTATGATTTACTTTTAACCATTCATGCTTCCCGGATGCCAATTCTTAAATACAACTCAGAAGGAGGGCTATGTTGACTCCATGTCATACCGACTCCACAAGGGACAATTCAAAGACCCTCTAAATACAGAGAATCAGACCACTTTCATGTTTCCTCTTCCTTTATCTGCCTCTCTTCTCTATTCATAGCTGTTAAAACATGACAAGGCAAGGATGTAAAAGGGACTTTATGTCAAACTATGAGGGTAGAAAGAGGCCTTCAGAGAGTTCACATGGTTTCTGATGCTGAATTGTTGCCTTTCTAAACTATGCTGTACCATCTACGGACTTGATTCACATCATTGACAGTTGTGGAAAATCCATTTCAAGGGACTGCGTGGCAAAGAAATCTGACAGACTTTTTAAAAAGAATGTTGGTCCTTACCTGAACGTTTCTTTTCAGTAGGCGAGAGAGAGGGGCCACACGTGGGATATTCCGAAAGCATGATTGGTCCAAAGACTGACGGAAATTTCTTTTAACCTCCTCTTTTCCATGTTGACGCCCAGTTCCTCGAAGGTGAATGTCCAAAGTTAAACTGTATAGGAACAGACACAAACAAAACGAAAACAAACCACCCGACCGGCCCACACCCCACTAACTATCAACTAACATAACTGGGGTGGGAAGCGGCCCCTCCCTCTTGTCTACTGAAAAGAAATGTTCAGGTAAGGACGAACGTTCTTTTTCCAGTAGACTCGAGGGAGGAGCCCGACGTGGGACATATCCAAGCTCGGTCCCAGGGAGGAAACCTAAACTCAGGGGAAGGGGCGGTCACCACCTGCTGTAGGACCCTGCGTCCAAAGGACACCTCAGCAGATGCAAAGGCATCCAGCCGATAGTGACGGATGAAGGAGGACGGAGAGGCCCAAGTGGCTGCCTGACAGATGTCCTCTAAAGTGGCCCTAGTGGCCCATGCTGCCGTGGCTGTGGCACTCTGCGTGGAATGAGCAGTGATCCCTGAGGGGACCGGCCGGCCCGAGGACTCGTAGGCAGTGGAGATGGCCTGACGGAGCCACCTGCCAATCGTGGCAGATAATACCCAAATGATACCAACGAGCCAGGTTGGAAGGAAATGAAAATGGCTTCAGAGCAGTGGATAGGTGATGTGCGCTGGAGATATATGCGTAAGGCGCGGCGCACGTCTAAGCGGTGCCAAAGAAGCTCCCGCTCATGGGAGGGATTAGGACAAAAATTAGGAAGGATAACTTCCTGTGCCCGGTGGAAGGGTGAATTGACCTTAGGGAAGAAGGTGGAATCCAAGTGGAGGATCACCCTGTCCTGGTGAAATTAGCCAAGGCCATCCTTGGAAGACAAGTTCCCCAAATCGGAAATGTGCCTGGCAGAAGTTATGGCGACTAGAAAGGCCACCTTCATGGACAGAAACCTAAGATGCACTGTGCGCAGTGGCTCGAAGGGAGCCCCTGTCAAGGCCTTGAGCACTAAAGGTAGGTCCCAAGTGGGGAACCTGTGTATGGGAGGGAGGCCGCAAGTTGGCGGCTCCCCTTAGAAATCTCGACTAAAGGAAGGGGCATCAGAGACAAATGACCGTCCCTGGGTATGACTGAGGACAAGGCCGTTACCTGACACCTAAGGATGTTATGGGAGAGAACCCCATCTAATCCTTTTTGGAAGAATTTGAGGATGTGAGCGACCGAAGCTTCGGTAGGGCATATCTGGAGGGTGATGCACCCTCTAACAAAGGCCGCCCATGTAGAATTATAAATCCGTGTGGTGGAAGGGCGCCTGGATACTTCTATGGTAGCAATTACTTGGGAGGACAGGTTGCTTTCCTCAGGAGGCTCCGCTCAAGTGCCAGGCGGTCAGGTGGAACCATTGAGGCTCCAGGTGGATCAGGACCCCCTGGCAAAGAGAGATCTCCTCCTGAGGAATCCTCCATGGGGGGGCTATGAAAAGCTGGACGAGGTCCGCAAACCAAGGCTGTCTGGGCCAGTGTGGCGCAATCAGAATGATGTCCGCCCTCTCTACCACTACCTTCCTCAAGGTCCCCAGGATCAGTGGGAGAGGGGGAAAGGCGTATAGAAGACCTGGAGGCCATCTGGACCTATGCATGACACCATCTTGCCCAGAAAGGAGGCCAAGGTCAGGATGGAAGCTGACCTTTTTGCGTGAACCTGCTGTGCCAACAACTGGAGGCTGACGAGCCGTTCCGGAGACAGTCGAACTAGGCCTGTCACTGAGTCTATCACTGCCCCCAGATGAAGGATCTTTGTTGAGGGTGAGAGATGACTTTTGGGAAAGTTGTTGGAGAATCCAAGGGCCTGCAACATCTGGATGGTCAGGCGAAGATCGAGAACTGCCTGTGCGTGTGAGTCAGCTTGCACGAGCACGTCATCTAGATAGCAATGGTGTCTCAATGGGACAGAGCAGAGGTGAGCCACCAATGCCGCCAAGACCTTTGTGAATGTGCGTGGTGCAGAGGCTAGGTCGAAAGGAAGAGCCCTGTATTGGAAGTGGCGACCCTTGTGAGAGAACCGGAGAAACCTGCGATGGGCGGGGAGGATCGGAATGTGGAGGTATATCTCCGTTAGATCTACTGATGCTAAGTAATCGCCCTTCCTGATTCCCTGGAGGATAGATCCCAGGGAGGACATTTTGAAGCATCTGTAGACTAGGAATTGGTTCAGGCACTTGAGATCCAGAATGGCTCTCCATCCCCCCGAGTTCTTCGGGACTACGAATAGATTGGAGTAGTGACCCAACCCGTGTTCCGACACCGGGACCGGTTCTATCACCTAAATGTCCAGTAGATGTTGGATGGCTTGGGACATCAGTCAAGAACAAATTGGATCCCGGGAAGGGGGGAACACCCGGAAGAAGGTCGGAGGTATGGAGAGAAATTTGAGACGAAGACCGTGTCTGACCGTGGCTCATACTCAGACATCTGTTGGGATCAGATCCCACTGATCTGCAAACAGAGCCAGGCAGCCGCCTATGGGAATGCTCGGGTTGGAGTCATTTCCCTCTACGGAAGGGGCGCCCCCCCCCCTGCGAAAGGACCACTTGGACTGGGCTTGGTACCTGCCCCTATCCTGATAGTACTGCCTCTGGACTGTCTATCTGACTTATAAGGAAAGAACCTGGCTTGTTGGTTCAGGAGCCCTGTATGAGTGTTTCTGGTAAGGAACTGGTAGATTGTCTGGCTTCTTGGAGTTCGTTGGCAGGACCTTCTTTTTTTCCTTATTCTCGATGACAATTGGGTCTAATGATTCATCAAAGAGATTGGTCCCTGCATAAGGGGCAGCTGCCAAGTTCCGCTTGGACTTGTTGTCCATTTGCCAGTTGCGAAGCCATAGTAGACACCTAGACGTCACCGAGGTAGCGAGGGCTCAGGATGAAAACTTCAGAGCGTCTAAGGTGGCATCCGCAGAAAACTGGGTGGCTGCAATAATTTTGGTGATATCCTGTTGAAGTTGCTCATCTTGAACAAGAATGTGATCCTGTAGTTGGCGAAGCCACATGACTGCCGAGCAATTGAAATAGGAGGTCGCCACGGCAGATTTTATTTCCCAAGCAGAAGCGTTGAAGTTCTTACGCAAGGTAAGTTCCGCGTGCTTGTCCTCCAGTTTTAGTTTATCTGCTACATCCCCTGACACGACAGAAGACGCATAGGCAAAGAAGCCACAGGGGCATCCACTGTGAGCAATTGAAGTGCCTGGAGGAAGACCTGCTCCATATTGTAGAAGCGGCGGTCGTTGCTCCCAGGATTGGGAAAAGTAGAGGGGCGGGCCCACTGATTCTTTACCACCTCCAGAAACAGAGGAGGAGCAGGGACCTCCTCCTTATTGGTGGCGGTATTGGAAAACATGACTAGGTTAGGATCCCTGGGTTGAGGGACAGCCGGATCCCCAGCTTAGTGGTCTTTCTGGCCTTGTGAAGCAGAGTTTTAAACATAGGAGGAGCAAGTAGATTAGGGAATGCGGGGGGGGGGGTCAGGAAGAACAGACTCTTTGTCCTCTGAAAACCCCATGTCTTGATGAGGTTCTTCACCTAACACTGATCCCTCACTAACCACTGAGGGAGAAGCAGCCCTAGCAGGCACCTGCCTCTGAGCAGAGGAAGGATCCCTTGGTTGCTGAAGGGAATGGGTTGCCCTATCCCTCGGAGGTGGGAATTCCCTTTGGTTGAGGGCTGAAGTAACCCCTTTTGATATGGCGGAGGAGATCAGCCTCTTAATGATCTCGGGCAATAATTCCAAATTCTCAAATTCATCCTCATATTGATCTGCCAGTGGCTCCAGGGGAGCTAGGCCTGATGAGGAAGAAACCCCCTGGAGGATCCCAATGGATCCACAACATCTTTCCGGACCCCTTGGGTAGATGTGGGAGGAGATGGAGAGACCTCCATGCCAGTTTGTCTGATGGGCCTATTAGGAGAGACAGAAGGGGGGGAGAGCCCGATTGATAAGATCCCGGCCTTAATGGGACCAGGACCTACTGTGGGAGTTAGGCCTGGTGGCCAGGGCCTGCTGTTCTGCCCTGGCAATCCTCTTTTCGAGGGTGCACTGGCGCCTCAATTTGTCTCTCTGGGCTGCCCTTGATGGTCTTTGAGCAGCAGAAGGTCTGGCTGCTGCTGCCCTAGTTCTAGGGCCTTCCATTCCCCCAGATCCGGTCTCAATGTGGCCTTCCCCTTGGGCCTGTGATTCAGCCATCTGGCCATTCACGTGTCCGAACTCTGTGGGTTTGCCTGGAGACACCAGCCGGTGCAGAGGCCTTGCGGGTGAAGAGCGGAGCGCCGAAACTTCAAATGCCAGCCCGACCCTGGCCGCGATGCAATGAGACTCAATTAGTGGTCAAAATGGCCACCGCCACGTGCGCACTTCAAAATGGCCACCAGAGCTTCGCTGCACACTTCAAACAACCTGTGAGCTCTGCCACAGCTTGTTTGGATAGCCGCGGCTGGATAGAAGGGAGCACAGCTGGGAAATGGAAACCACCGCCAGCCCAAATGGCGCTACCCGCTTTGGAGCCTCACCCAAGTAGCTGCTATAAGGAGCCCAAAACCCCGTAGTTCCAGGAATCGGTCGGAGCTCCCAGTGGCATGAGAGGAGAGCGGAAAGCCAATTAGCTGTCCCTTGACACGCTGCGGGATGGAAGACCCTGTCTCTGCGAAGCAGCAGCTGTTTTTGGAATTTAGAATGTCCAATGGATCAAATCAGTAGAAATATAAAATGTATCTAATTTTCTCAATGAAATACTAGGAACCAAAGCATTTGTTTGGACCAAAGACTGGGAGGAACTGGGGGCCAACAGGGAAAAGAGGAGGTTAAAAGAAATTTCCCTCAGTCTTTGGACCAATCAGGCTTTCGGAATATCCCATGTGTGGCCCCTCCCTCAAGTCTACTGGAAAACAGGGTTTGGGAAAAAGAGAAAAAAAACTGTAATAAACATTTTAAAGGGAAGGTCGGATTCAAATGTAGCCAATCTGGAATTTATTGCATTAAATTCTATACCCTACATTAAATGAAGCCATTATAGTGAATACATAATATGTGCAGGGCATTTGTTATGCATTTCCTGCTGTTTTATTGATAGGCTACTGTTAGTTTAACATACAAATATTTGGGATTCAGTGTTACTGCATGTAAATGATTCATATAGATTACAACTATTATTATTGAATTATTAGATACTGTAATAAAACATTCACCAAATTATATGATCTCTTAAAATTAGAATAAAGGGTAAACTATCTATCCTAATTTAACAGATGAGCATTGGAGTTTGGCACTTACTTAAATTTCATGAAAAACTATTTTCTCATCAGCAATAACCAACATCATTTCCATCCACAATGCCAGAGAACTCATCTTTATATCTGATTATTAATGCTATTGCTTTTGTATATGGATAAAATCTGATGCACAGCACTAGCATTGAAAAAGTCTTGAGGCCCCCATGTGCCAGTTGTCTTAAGTTATACTACTGCTATAAACAAGTATAAACAAGCTAATGATGGCTGCCCTAAAATGACAAACTTGAGCAAAACTTAGCTAGTTTTGCTCCAGTTTTTATCTTATCTTTTTTTTAATTCTGTCAATTCTATGTCTACACAGTATGACATTTTTCTTGATTGCCATATATATTTAATGTACTATTTTGTGGCTGGTTTTAATTATTTTTATCATTATTTATGCATCGAGCTGCTTGATTGAGATGGACAGCTATAAAAATTGAATAAGTAAGTAAATTAGGGGGGGGGGGTAGATTACTATAGAAGCCATTGTGCTGCCATGGAAAAGACCTTATCATTTCTTTCCTGGGTACACCAGTTCAGCGATCTTGATTGTGTTGTTTAAAATTAAAAACTTCACTGGAAAGCCAAATCCTATAATTGGGAGGAGGATCTGTTAAATGCCAAAGTGATTGAAAGTCTCCACACTTACAAAATGTTCATCAAATGAATGGCACAATGAGATTCACCCAGGAGCTTCAGAGTGGAATGGCATGCTGGAACAGCGCTCTTAGCAAATAATTGGGGCTAAGATGCTCAATGAAACAAAATCTACTCTTCATTTAAGTGCATTTTTTGTTTTGGAGTAATCATAATTAGCAATAAACAATTAACCAGGGAAACACCTTGCCTTTAGAAGTTGTGGGTGCTCCATCAGTGGAGGCTCTTAAAAAGAAATTGGACAGCTAATTACTTGAGCAGGGAGTTGGACTAGAAGACCTCCAAGATCCCTTCCAACTCTGTTATTCTGTTTTTCTCGTATTCTATATATCTTTTCTTCTGGACTATCCATTCCCTCTGAAGGGGAAAAACACTTTCTTTTATTCATCTGCTTTACTTTGTTGGTTGAGGCAGAATCTCAAAACACACAGTTCCTTCAATTTTGCAGCTTTATTGGCAATTCTGCCTTGCTGACATTGGGGAAGACAGGAGGGAAAAAGGCAGTGCAGGTGCCTGAATTTTTTTCTAAGCAGTCTGCTCTTCCACAGGTACTTTATTGCTTAAGCACAGGTAGTCCTCAACTTATACAACCGAGTTTCTAAGTTGGGGAAAGAAGTCATCCCTGGCAACCACTTTTATTACTGCTTTCATAAAAACAGGTATAAAATGTATCAATTTAAGTGATCACTGGCAAGCCAATTCAAACTTATTTGAATTATAGCAACCTTCCTTCCTTCCTCCCTCCCTTCTTTTCATCTGTCCATAAATCCACATGTTGAATGCAATGAAATATTTATCGACAGAGCTATCCTGGAGGACAACACTTGTGAAATTACTGAGGGCCTGCTAATATTTTAATTAAGGTCTACCTTCTTCAATCTCTATGAAATAAGGCATTCGTAAAATGTCAGTATCGTTTTTGACTTTTTATAACGTCAAGCTCAGGTTTTTAAAATCGGAATATTTAAGTCTAGAAACTTCTTCCCCAAATTCCTTATGTTGCCATGCATAGCAAAGTCCAAACCACATTTTATATACATATTAACTCTGATGCAAATAGAACTTTCCCATCTCTCAAGAGATTCTGTACCTCAGCTGTGCTATGGTAATGTGCTCAGAAGCTCGTGTGCATAATAAGAAGAATCAGAAATGGCCAGGAGAATATTTCAAGAACCCATTTGTTGCTGCAAATTCTTAAAAACAATGCTGAATCTTTGGTTTTCTGAATGTGTGATACTAGAATCAGTGTTGATATAAACAGCATATACAACATTAATCACTTCCTCTGAGCGGATTATCCATAGAATGATTACAGTTTTCTAACTTTCTACAAAATTAAATATTTAAGCATAAATATTTAAGTATAAATATAAGTACATGATAAAGATTGATGGGGATATAGAATGAATAAATATTACCTATTTTTCCATCTTCCCCTGTTGTTGGAAAATAAATGCACTGTTTTCCAATGGTGAAATAGGAAAAGTATATTAAATCATATTTTCTCACTTGAATGTATATGCATGATGGTACATTGCTAACAATAGATAGTTATCATTTTTTAAAAAAATCTTCAAAATATAATTTCCCTTTGGGAAGGAGGAGATGGTATTTTATTTTGCCAGTTAAACTATCAATTCTCATAATTATTTGGCATCTACATATTCCAATAGATGTTGAATTTTGTTGCAACCCAATTCGGCTCAGATGTAAATAATCACTAAACCATTCTATAATGGACATATGTGCTAGTTGTTCCCGACTCTAGGGGGTGGTGCTCATGTCGGTTTCAAAGCTGAAAAGCCAGCACTGTCCGAAGACATCTCCATGGTCATGTGGCCGGCATGACTAAATGCCAAAGGTACACAGAACACTGTTACCTTCCAACCAAAGTGGTCCCTATTTTTCTACTTGCATTTTTACTTGCTTTCGAACTGCTAGGTTAGCAGAAGCTGGGACAAGTAACGGGAGCTCACTCCATTATACATCACTAGGGATTCGAACCACCGAACTGCTAACCTTTCTGATCACAAGCTCAGTGCCTTACCGACTGAGCCACAGCGTCCCTTCTAAACCATTCTATAGCAAGTCTCAAACAATCTTCTCCAGCCTAGTGCCTGCAGATATGGTGAGTCTCTAATTTCCACAATTTCCAGCTATCTATACACCAAAGGAACTGTAATAGGAAATCTGCTCTAAAATGAGCCAACTAAGTCACCATAGAAGGACAGGATACATTCATATTGCCATAACATGCGACTAACAAGTATTTGTAGAGTTAAACCAACTGATCCCACTTGATAAAATTGCATTTTTATTACAATATTCTTGATACACAAATAGTACGTGATCATATCACAGGATTTCATTCTATTATAAAAACCAAAGGTAGTTATTTAGCACACAATCTCACACTTTGCTGTGCATTATCTTTTAAACTAAAAACCTTATATATGGAGTTCATGTATGTGATATAACAAAATATGTACAAGCTATCAGGGTCTACATTTGGGAAACGATTTGCGAGGGCAAAAAATGAATGTCAGTTTACTCATGTGATATATAAAGTGAGAATATAACAAGCTGAAAGTAAAACAACTATAATAAACTCTTATGTGATCAGTCATCTTAAAGCAATGCCTCTTATCAGGCCCGGTGGGGATTTTATGAGGATATCATTTTGGTTTCCTCAGACTTTTATTAGTAATAGATGTTGTTGATTTCATAGTTTATTGATATTTATGACTGATTTTTTTTTTGTATGCTGCTAAAACTTCCCATTTGAATGTCTGGATAAAATCTATTGTTGCTCATTCTTTAAAACTTACATCGTATTAGTTACTGGGGATTGTTGTGACAATCTTGTTGGGAATTGTTCCCATTGAGCTTCATTTAAATAAACATTGCCTTGCTTTTATCTTTTCTTCCCTCAAAACTGTCAAAACTTTTGTTTTTTTGGTTTCTGCATTTGCAAAGTGATTTCTGTGGGAGCGAAAGAGCCTTCTCCTTTGATAACATTGGACTGTGTCAGCGCAAAGGAACTGAACTGCTGACACCTTATTTGCATTTGGCTCACCAAGACAACGGACAGAATAAATGCAAGGACCTGAAAAACTGCCCTTGAGAGGCAAATCAATTCTCCTTTTCTCTTCTTTTAAAATCTACAGCAGCAACCCAAGAAATTGCAATTGTAGACCCATAGATTATCTGTTATCCTGCTGTTTATTTATGCCTTATTCTAAAATTTCACTTACCACAAGCACTAACTATGCACGTCTACAGGAGGGTTTTAAATATTTCCTATTATTTCTATACATCCTGCCTTTCCTTTCATGTCAGTATACATTATATACCCACCTCCTGCCCACTTTTTGTCCTACAGCAATCATCATGTGAGTTAAGTTGGGCTGAGAGAGAGTGACTGGCTGAAAGTCATCACCTGGTGGACTTCCAGTGGTAAGGGGTGGCCTTGAACCTAGCCATCCCATACCTTAACCATCTTTAGCTAAGCCTCCTAAAAGTCCTGAATCAAAAGAAATGTTAAACAACCTCTTAAATTATAATGAGGCTGCTACAACCTCAGCTCCAATGGCATGTTGTTCTTTTGCCTGGCCTGCATCATGAAGAAGCCAGATTTGCTACTCAGATTAAGTCAGTCCATGTGAATATCTGCAAAATGTTCCCCATTCAGAATGTAATTATCTGTATGGATTTAGACTTACCTGAAACACCTGAAACACCAGGTTAGCTTGTCTATTCATAGCCTTATTCACAACCCTAAACCC
This sequence comes from Natrix helvetica, assembly GCF_964273705.1. Taxonomy (NCBI): domain Eukaryota; kingdom Metazoa; phylum Chordata; class Lepidosauria; order Squamata; family Natricidae; genus Natrix; species Natrix helvetica. Next base: position 29,130,584 of record NC_138549.1, read on the forward strand.
TGACTTGAACCTGTAAAATAACTGGTAACCAATCCAGTTCTAGAAGCATTACTTATCACTCAGTAGAAGCACATCTTGGCTACTCATAGTTTCCACACCTTCTTCAGGAGACACTTCAGAAGGAGCATTATATTGAATGAGTAACTCCACCCCATCTCAATCTCAACAGGCTATGGCAGACCAGCCTACCATCAGACCGTCTGTTTAAAGTGTTCTCCTTAACGGAATGCGTCATTCCATCCAATTGTAACTATCTTGGGCAGAAAAAGTTACTTTAAAATAACAAAATGGATGCCTTGTTTTCATCTGATGAAAAGATACAGGGTTGCCAACCTTTGGTCCTATGCCTCAACGCTCCAATGAACACATACACACAAGTGTTCATTTTTCTTCATTTATTGGCATTATTATCACCATAATGATTAGTGAGCCACTTTATGTGTATAGAAGTGCTTAGGCTGTGAAAGTTGCATCCCTTTCACAATCCAGTGTGAAAAAAGGAGAAAACGGGGCAAAGAATATTTCCTTTTTCTAGGAAAATGGGTGGTGGCAGCAGGAACTATTGTGGGCAACCAACCATGACAAGCTAACTGAAAGCAGTGTGGTGGCGAAGGGCTCAATGATAAGATTAGAAAGGTCAAAGCTTCCCAAACGCCACTGATATTTCTTAGAGCCGCGGTCTCCAACCTTCCCGGCTTGGGGCAGAGGAAGAGGGTATGGTACTGTGTGAGTGTCAGGCTTCTTGTATGAGCACAAGCCACTCACACAAGTAGCCGTTGCATGTGCACTTGCCTGCCGCTTGCGTGATTGGGCCTATATGCTGCACACTTGCCTAATATTTGTGCGGCCCAGTTCCAAAAGGGGTTGGGGCAGTGGTGGGTTCCGGATTGGATCCTAATTTAGTGCCTAATTGGCAACCATTGCAGATGGTTTACTGTAATTATAACAGGTACAGGTATATAATTTCACTTGGCAGCTGCATTCTGATGAGCTGCAATTTCCTATTTGATGCCCAGACTATGATAACTGCTTTGAGCATGCCCGGTGAATCAGTATTGTCCAATTCTGTCTTGCAAACTTTTACAGTTTCCCAGCAAGCTCTAATCTGACATTTGCAATTTTATTGCCTTGTCTTGGAAACCAACATTTCTTAATGGGCATGGAATGAGAAAATGAGAACATCAGATAGAAAGTCATTTTTCCTTCCTGAAAATCTGTTTTAGGAAATGAGTCACTCATTCCTTGCTGAGTCAGTGGGATTATAACTGTGTTGAACTGCCATGATGTTACCACCTTAGCAACACAAAACAATGGAGGAGCCATTCAGAAATATGTATCAGTTGAAGCCTATGTTAAATTAAACAAAGCACTTTATCTCCACTGAAATTAGAGGCTAAGTCTTGAAGGTGGGTTGCTTTCACCATGCTGTTGAATAATTTTCCAGCTTTATTATACTATTGTTGTGACTTTTTAAAGAAAAAGTCCCTTAGAGCTGTAGGAGATTTTAACGGCTAAGCAAAATTGGGAAAAATTAGACTCTCTTTGATTTAATAACGGGATTTTGGTCCGGTTTATTTCTGTTGCTGGAGATGTTTGTTTATAGTCTCGGTACAGATTCTCCTTGTAGAAGATAGTTTCCATAAGCATCAAAGTCAGCTAACAGATCCAATGCTGACAGGGCTGTGATACTCAGCACAGCAATAAACTGTCAACTGTACCCACAGAAATCGTATGCTATGATGACAGTTGAGGAGGAGAAAGCAAAATGTCAAATACATTTTGTTTTACAATCAGCTGCTAAGTTGACCTGGTCTTTACTAATAATGTCTTTGATGTTGGCAAGCTCCCATGCGCTTGCTTTTGAAATTGCTCTTGCCAGGTATCTACAGAACTGGGAAGACTTTACACGGTGTTGCAATGCTTGTTTCCAACTTAGTTTCCAAACTCCTTTAAACTCTGCTAATCGGTACTCAGATCAGTTCTCAAACACTGTTAATTCCTGTTCCTAATGGAAATGTAGATTGATGGGCAAAATGCCTAATGATCAGGTCATATGAATGGTACTGTCAATGGGGTTTTCATGGCAAAGATACTGGAGCATTTGTCTCTTGAGAAACCGATATGCGGGTCAAGAAGCAACAGTGAGAACTGGCACGGAACCACTGATTGGTTCAAAATTGGGGAAGGAGTCCAGCAAGACTGTATACTGTCACCCTGCCTATTTAACTTATATGCAGAGCACATCATGAGAAAGGCGGGAGTAGATGAATCAAAATTTGGTATATCAACAACCTCAGATATGCAGATGATACCACTCTAATGGCTGAAAGTGAAGAGGAACTAAAGAGCCTCTTGATGTGGGTGAAGAAGTGAGTGCAAAAGTTGGCTTGAAACTCAACATTAAGAAAACTAAGATCATGGCATCCGACCCTCTCAATTCCTGGCAAATAGATGGGGAAGAAATGGAGGTAGTGACAGATTTTATTTTCCTGGGCTCCAAGATCACCGCAAATGGGGACTGCAGTCAAGAAATTAAAAGACGTTTGTTCCTAGGGAGGAAAGCTATGGCAAATCTAGACAGAATACTAAAAAGCAGAGACATCACCCTGCCAACAAAAATGCATATAGTCAAGCCTGTGGGTTTTCCAGTTGCAACATATGGCTGTGAAAGTTGGATCATAAAAAAGGCTGAGTGCCAAAGAATTGAGGTTTTTGAACTACGGTGCTGGAAAAGATTTGTGTGAGTCCCTTGGACTGCAAGGCAATCAAACTGGTCAGTCCTAGTGGAGATCAACACTGACTGCTCTTTGGAAGGCCAGATCCTGAAGATGAAACTTAAATACTTTGGCCATCTAATGAGAAGGAAGGACTCACTGGAGAAGACTCTAATGCTGAGTAAGATTGAGGGCAAAAGAAGAAGGGGACGACAGAGAATGAGGGGCTGGATGGAGTCACCGAAGCAGTAGGCATGAGCTTTCATTTATTCCCAATAAATATTGGAAGTATACTGTGCTTCCAGCTGCTGTCAAAGTGTAAATAATTTTTCAAAATTCTTTGTGGCTTGGAACTGGTAGTACTATTCAGTATTAGTATTGTTTCCCAAATTATAATAACATTTTAACTACAAGATTAAATAACACTAAATGGAACAAAGAAGCTTAAGAGATGTCACCATCTGCCTACCCATCCATTTTTACAAGGGCTCACAAATAATCAAGGGGTTATTTCTTAGAAGCATTACTGAACTCAACTGAATTCTTACCTGATCTGTTCACAGTCTAAATATGGGAGTCACCAAATACATAATGAGAGAAATCTTCTATAACCTCTGTTTTTGGATAGGCTTGGCACAAATGAGTTGAAGAGATTGTTACCACATATTTGGGAGTTAAGGAGGACCACTAGGTGAACAGTGTGTCAAAGGAAGTTGAGATATCTGCTGGATCTACCAGATATCTGGCAAAAAGTTGATTGGAAGGAATTCTTCATGTAGAGATTTTAAAATATATATACACTGTTTCCCCGAAAATAAGACCTCTCTGGATAATAAGCCCAATCGAGCTTTTAAGCACATGCGCTAAAATAAGCCTCCTCCAAAAATAAGCACTCCCTGAAAATATTGCAACACAGCAGCAGTCATGAGGTAACCATGCTCGCTACCTCCTGCACCTCAAAAATAGTAAGACCTACCCAACAATAAGGCCAATCGCTTATATCATGGGTGACGCCAATAAGGCTAAGTGCTTATTTTGGGGAAACACAGTATCAAGTTGATGAACTTTTCTTTTGACAAGAAAAAAATAAGAATTTTGCTCACCAATCTTGTTTTGCTATATACCAGTTTGTTAGTTTCTTGAAAAGCTTAGTTCTGTTTCTTCTCAGTTCTGATAGATAGAGGTTAATTAATAGTATAAGAAATTCAGCAGTGAAATGCTAATCAACATAGGTCAAACAGCCCGATCTACCATACATTGATCAAAATAAAATAACTAGGGATGTAGGAGGGTGAGAATTCAAAGCAGGAGGAAGTAAAATATCTATTTTTTCTTACCAACTTAAAGCTCTATTCATTTTCGCTAATACTGTTTCTGCAAAAATATTCAATGTTCTTGCTATCAAGATGGTTAACATTACATAACTACATTTTACTGCACTGTTTTGACAACTTCATATTGTACACTCAGCACTACTGTCTAACTTGCTGAAGTGCATTTATTTTTCAGATAGAGAGAATTAACAGTTTGGAGAAAGAATCAGATACCTCACAGAATGATTTTTTTAAAAAAAGGTAACAAGGATGAAAACAGTTGTCAGTCATTAAAAGCCAATAAGAGAGTAATGCCACCCTAAGAAAAAGTTGCTTCCATATCTATCATTTATTGACACAAATTACATATTATATGATTGTTCATGAAAATTTGCAATGGAGTTTTATTCTTTAGGAATGTAAAAACAAAAAAGGACAGTTTGAGGCTAAAAACTTTCAACCATTTTTATGATGCTTGCTACAGAATGGTATTTTTTGTGCAAGAATGAATTAAACAATAACTAAGAAATAAACAGAACAATAAACCATTAAAATTCTAAATTCTGATGGTTGCAGTTCTTCCTCCTTTTTGCTCAAGGGTCTTCCTCTGCACATTATACTTAGCTGCTAACAAGCTACTTTGGGAAAAAATCTTGTAAGGCACCTCAGTGCCTGAAGAAAAGCTACTCTCTTATTTATGACCCATCCTGCAGTTTTCTGGTTGTAAGGATCTGAAATATTAATCCATTTCCCTGTATCATACCACAATATGTGCATATATACACTAACGTCAAGAGAAAATATTGAACTGCCTTTTTATTTCATTACTCCAATCTCTTTATAAGACTTGGCAGGCACTGACATTTTTTTTCCTCTTCTTCATTTAATAGGGTATACATTCACTTTTTTCAGTTTAAACTTACTTTTGTAAAGAAGGTACTTGGGAACACTTTAATGGATTAAAGGGTTTATATAATTGTTGTTTCTAGCCATTTCTATCCCAAGGAAATGCTTTTTGGTAATGTTCTAGAGAACAAATAGAGTTGTGGATTTCGACCGAAATTGTTCCTTTCCACAACAATATCATGTAGCATGTTTTTCCTTATTTAGACAACTTTTTCTGTGAAGTACAGCAGGAAAGTACTGCAAACTTATGTACTGAACATTAATCCTTGGGATTTAACAGTTACAGAAATGAAAACTTTGCCATAGGACAGTACCGGTAATTAATAAATGTTAAAAATTAGATGTACAGATTCATTGTACAGAAAAGAAATAGCGGATGGGATTACAATTATACTTTATTTTTAATTGTCATAGAACAGAATCTGTATTTTCATAGCCAAATTGTCAGCATCCAAGTTTAAGAAGCAGATATTGACATGCTCAAGCAAATTTCCCAAACCTTCAAATGTATACAAGAACTTTAAGGAGAATATTATTAGCTGGATACAGTACACTGAAGGTTTCTCTCCTTGTAAAATGAGGCTCTTTAGGCTTGCCTTATGGGAAAAAAATTCTGTAGAAATCCCAATCCACTTGGGTAATTAAATGGGAAGCTTTACATATTATGCCAAGTTCTATGAAAATGGGAAATTGGTCAGAATATTACTTGAGAGAATAATCTTCAGTGCTTATCAAGTTGCCTGGCATTGCTCTGAAATTATCAAATGGTACTTGGAAAGTATAATGAAGTGGATGCTGAAAAATATATCACATCTTAATCTTCTGGAGGAAGATTATTATTATTTTCTCCTTGCCTTTTGTTTGGCTATTATGTTTTTATGCCTGTTTCTGAATTACACACAGAATTTCTATAGTTCTATAACTTTGACTGTAGGGAGGACAATATATTATCTTCTCTGAATTGGCCTTCATTAAGGATGTTTCCCTTCACTAAATTTTCTTCATTATCCATCCCATTAAAAATAATTATATCCTGATTAATTTACATGTACTGTATATGGAGAGAATCAAGATATTACAAATTGGGAATTATATGATTCATTTTAAATTACATTTAAATGTTTCTATAATGCAATTAAAGATATAGCAGATCCAACCTCAATCTTCAGACTGATTGAGTGAAAGCCAAAATAGGTTCTTTTTGATTTCCTGAAACATTGCTGGTTAGAAGTCTATAAAAAAGATAATCCAGCTCTGTTAGACTTAATTTGTACATATGATTTGATCTCCTTACATAGATTTGTTTTTCAGAACCTCCATTATTGCAAGATCCCTAGCCATTTAATGCTGTACCCAATGCTAAAAGAGGTTGGGCTAGCCCAGGGGTGTCCAAACTTGGCAACTTTAAGACTTGTGGACTTCAACTCCCAGAATTCCCCAGCTGGCTGGGGAATTCTGGGAGTTGAAGTCCACAAGTCTTAAAGTTGCCAAGTTTGGACACCCCTGGGCTAGGCCAACCAAAAGGTGAGGCTGAAGCTAAGATCCTTTCAGAAGGGGGGAGGGGTGCTAGAGTTTTATAGTCAATTATATGGAGCTCACCTCACCAGTCTTTCATCTCAATTTACTATCATCCCCCACCCTTCCTCACCAATCTATAGGGTGGACATTGCCAACTTGATCAATTAAAGAGTAATAAAATTGCCAGTAGTGATTTGATACCTGCTGAATTGTTTTAAAAATGACATTGATTGGTTGGATCCTTTTTTGGCCTCCTTTTCACTCACTTCAGAAACAGCTTTCATATTCCTGCAGACTGGAACTGTTGTATAACTGTTGTATTACTCTAAGAAGGATAATAGCATGGAGCCATCTAATTATCACCCAGTTAGTCTCCTAAGTATTTTCAGTAAACTACACATATCCTTGTTACTTCATAAATTCCTTGACAGGTAAGCACAGGAAGAATTAGAACAGGATGAATACACACCCTTTAGGAAAGGCACATCAACCATAGATCAATGTGCTAGCCTGCAGTTTGGGATAAATATACTCACACACATATATTCTCACTATAAGTTGTCTTTATTGATCAAAGATCAATATTTGATTCAAGAGTCAGTTGAAAGCTGCTGCAATTATTTACAGTTTGGACATTTGATTTCATTTGATTTCTATTCATTCATTCATCACCTTTATTACTTTCACAAATAGCTTAAGGTGACAAATATATCCAACACACTTCCTCCTCCTATTTTTCCAACTCTTTGAGGTGAGTTGGGCTGAGAAAGACTGGCTGGCTCAAAGTCACCAGCTGGCTTTCATGACAATGGGAGGGACTTGAACTCAGAGTCTTATTCTGTCTAATTAGAATAATTACTCTGAATTAGAAAGATTCCTTTCTACTAGAAAGTAATTAATTGAAAATAATTGTAATTATTCTATGATAATTATAAATTAATTATAAAGGTTATTCTGCCTAATTAGAATGTTACATGACAATGTGATCACATCAAGTTAGATGTGATAGTAATGATCAGCTTTCTGCAGCTATTCCCATCCAGAAAATTGAAACAGGCTATATCTTGGCTCCCCTTCTTTTTTAATAGATATATCTCAGTGTTATAGCTGCCTTAACAAAGTTTATATAGATGATGCAGATTATCCTCAGGTTAATTTCAGAAGTCGCCTACAGATTATTGCAGAGAAGAATTTCTTACAGTTAACTATTTGAAAAATAAAATTATTTTCAAAGGAATGAGACATCATAAGCATAGGGATACTATTCTAGTAAGGTAAATAATAGTGCTAAGGCTATACTCCTACACTCTAAATGAAAAATATAACTTGGAGTAGCCTGCTGTGTTCCAAATGCAACACTCTGCTTATATACTGGCTCGTCCCTTAGTTTTAACACCACATAAATGCCAGTTGAATGTTGGCATAAGCTTCATTCTTCTATTTTTAATAAGTTCCCTCTTTTTGGAAAGCTAGGATCCAAAATCATATATTGGTGTGATTTTTTAGATCTTTAAGTGAAGCAGGACATATACAGTAAGGGCACCGTAACTGGCAATATATAAACAGGGGATAAATTATCCTCTTCTATTAGAAATAAGGGAATCATTGGAAAGGTTTTTCACTTGCATGATGCCATGTGCTTCCTTCAGTCATCTTGGAGGGCAAATATAAAGGGATACTACTGTTTGAAAAGAGAGGCGTGCTGCAGTGGTGGGTTGCGGGTCCTGTTGCAACCAGTACAGTGCAACCGGCCCGGGCGCCCACCACATGAATGCATGCAGCGCATGCATGCATACTTACCATCTGCGACACGACGCCTCCGTGATGCTCCAGCTGCTCGGCAGAGCATCGCGCAGGTACCGTACGCTCCGTGTGTGTGTGCGGAAGCCCCGAAGAGCTCAAATACAGGTAAGGACAGCAGGAGGGCACTCCGGAGCACCTGTTACTTTTCTCGGCTTTTTTTCCCCACCTTTCAAAAGCAAGATAGGTACCACTTGAGGTGGGGAGATGAACTGATGCTCTTTGCAGGAAGACAGATTCCTGATGGCCCTGAACTTTCCTGGTTGCATTACTCATTTGCAAGGCTGCTCCAAGAAGTGAGACGGCCTTGGATGACACTGCAGGAAGAGACACTCATCTTTTGCTCTGGGGCAGAGAAGACAGCTTGCCCTCCTATGGTGCACCATGTACAAGAAGGCAAACCTTGGCAAACCAAACTACTATTGTTCAATAGCATGGTGGTTTCCTGGCTATTGTAACAAAATCATATGCTAATAATAATAACTGGTTGAAAGGCTCTGTCCCTATTCTATGATTCTGGAAAGATGGAAACCTCTGGACACATCCTTCGAATAAAATTTATTTTCCTGATAATTAGTAGGTGTCCTAGTCATTCTGACACCTTTTATTTTCAATGGCAACTTAAGGATGAAAGCATTGTAGTCACAAAGCAGGTAGCTAGATAATGTGCAGAGTACGAAAGATTTATCGGAACCTGTTGAATAATCCATTATATTATTTTACAGAATTAATGCACTAAAGCTTTCAGTGCTAAGTCCTCCACTTACGACCAGCATGAAGTCCTCCATGTACAGCCAGCACCAGGTCCTTGACTTATGACCTGTCAGGCTGGTAACGGGAGAACAGCTCTCATTAGTTAAGACGTGCTAGGCTTAAGCGGGAGTTTTGAAGGGAGCTGATTGACTACTCTACTTGACAGCTCTAGTATAAACAGCTGTCAGGCAGAGTGTGGTGCTGAAGTTGTTGTGTCTTAGCTCTGTTGCCTGTTTGAAGTTTATAAAAGGGTTTTGGTTACCTCAGAGTCGCCTCCATTCATCTCGTAGGTTAATACAAAGCATTTAGTATTAACACTTTGTTGAATTTTAGTATCTAATGGCTATAAGCTTTCACAATTTAAGGACTAATATTATATTATTGCCCAAGCCGTGTTCTTGTTTATGTGCAACTGACAGATGGATTGCCATATTGTGATGTTAACATAGATTTTATTTGTTATTATTTTATTCAAGAACTTTAAACTAGATACTCCTTGAGTATTTTTAATTGTACTCATCTTTGACTATAATAAACATTTGACTATCTTCACTACCCCAACATTGTTTCAAATTATTTTATTTTCTGACATCTCATTCCTTGATATTTAATGTTTAAACCTGTACATTTTGAAGATTTCTAAAATTTGAAAAGAAACTGGAGAAAATAATTAAAGTGCATGCTCTAAGATACTAATATAATTTATGAGTTTGCTACTGTTCAGCTTATTGCTTGAAAAACTAACTTCATTTTAAAGCAGTCCTTGAATGATAAATATGTTATTGAGTAGATTGAAGGGGAAATGACAGATGTTTTTCATATTATTAATGGCTTGGTCAGGTCATTGTCTTTCATGCGGAATAGTGCTAAAGCATTTATTCAAGGTCAAATTATTAGATATATTTCTTATAAAAGTAAGCCACAATTTGCTACAGCTTAATTTTTAAAAGAGAAAGCCAATATGTTGTCTCTCTACACAACCAATCCATCTTCTGTGCATCTCTATATAATTGTCTGTCTGTCTGTCTGTCTATCATCTATCTATCTATCTATCTATCTATCTATCTATCTATCTATCTATCTATCTATCTATCTATCGTCTATCTATCATCTATTGCTAGTTACCTAGCTAGTTAGCTAGGGTTTCTGTTAATATGACTCAAAGAACCATTATACTTCCAAAACAGAATAGGTATTACTATGCAATAGAAGGCAATGAACTTAGGAGAATGGAAGTTATTTAAGCAATATAATATTGTATCATCTACAAATAACAATGTCATACACAGCCACTGATTGATAATTTGGGGGAATTTTATTCTGAACTGCATAGTACAAATCAAATCTAATCAAATTTATTTATTCATTTAAAATATTTGTAGTACTGTCCCTCGTATGTAATATAATTCTCGATGGCTCACAACAGGAATAGAAGAATAAAAACCATAAAAAGTATAAAAACTAAAAAAAACAGTGGAAGAATTCCTACTGCAAACTTTTGTATTTTTATTCTTCTCAGCAGAGGCTTAGAGTTACACATGCGCACCAGAACACATTATAACATTTTGCTACAAAACCAAATTTGTCTTTCCTTGTAAAAAGGGCATTGGTACTTACCTGATACGCCTCTTCTCATAGTGGGGGAGGAGTATCCAGGATGGGTTGACCTTGTCCTCTCTTGATTGGACTGAGTCAGATAATCTCTTTTAGCCACGACTTGGTCACCAGGCTCCACCCAGTTATCCATGAAGAACTCTATCCAACTCGCTGTGTCATCCACTCTAGACTTTATTTTAGTTTCAAATCTTTATTTATTACTTAAACAGAACACGTCAACAAACAACATAACAATTTCGCAACATATCAGGGAGGGGCTGGATACTCCTCCCCCACTATGAGAAGAGGCATATCAGGTAAGTACAAACCAAGGCCTTCGGGGCCAGTGTGGCGCAATCAGTACCACCTCCGCCCTCTCCTGCAAGATTTTTTTGTATGACCCTGGGGATCAGGGGTAAGGGTGGATAGAGGAGCCCCTGGGGCCAAGGGCTGCGGAGAGCATCTACCCCCTCCGCCCCCATGTCCGGTACTTGGAATAAAACCTCGGGAGCTGTGCGTTGAGAGGGGTGGCAAATAGGTCGACCTCTAGGCATCCAAAGCACTCTGCCAGCTCCTTGAAGATTGTTGGCTGCAGCTTCCACTCCAAATTGTCCACCTTGGTCTGGCCGAGCCAGTCGGTTCTGATGTTGTCCACCCCTGCTATATGTTCTGCCCTCAGCGAATGCTGTCTAAGGTTGTAGGCTATCTAAGGTGCTTCTGCGTTTTCTCATAGTTGGACATCCAATTCTGAGTTTGTGGTGGGTTCAGGCATGGGGACTGGTCTGACCCTTTTGCCCTGGCTAGAAGGGTGCTATGATTCTATGACTAGGATTTGCTCAGAAAATTTCTTGAATGTATTATGAATTCTTTGAGTTCAATTCACTTGTCGGCCACTAGGGTCCGTTGCAGGACTTTATAGATGCAGGCACAGTTCACGTGTCAGCCACTAGAGTGCATTGCAAAACTTGTAGACGCAGACGCAGTTCACTGGTCAGCTACTAGAGTGCGTTGCAGGGCTTTGGAGATGCAGGCACAGTTCACGTGTCAGCCACTAGAGTGTGTTGCCAGACTTTCTAAATGCAGGCGCAGTTCATGTGTTAGCCACTAGAGTGCATTGCAAAACTCAGTAGACGCGGACGCAGTTCACTGGTCAGCCACTAGAGTGCATTGCAGGGCTTTGGAGATGCAGGCGCAGTTCACGGGTTGGCCACTAGGGTACAATGCAATGCTTTTTAGATGCAGGCGCACATGACTTGTCAGCCACTAGGCGTTGCAAGTGTTGGCCTGAAATACTGGATTGCAGTTTGTAGAGGAGCCACTAGTGGGCGCTGCTTGTGCCTACTGTTTGGAGTGATTAGTAATGGCGCCTTCCTTGCTGTTAAAGGCTGAGTCAATCTTGAGCCAGTGAGATTTGAACTGCCAAACTGCAGCTAGCAGTCAGCTGAAATAGCCTGTAGTACTGCACTCTAACCCCTGTGCCACCTTGGCTCTAGTTGCCAAGGCTAGTCTGCTGGTTAAATTTGTCAAGCTGACTCTCCAATTTTGGAATTCCTAAGGGTCTTTACCCGAACTCAGAACCCGTCTTGGACCTGGCTAGTTTGGTACCTTCTATAGGGGTTGAGCCCTTCCCAAATAATTCATAAGTAATAGTAACCAATCCACAAGAGCATAACAATCTCTTCAGCTGAACTACATCTGCCTTTTGGCCCTTTGGCTGCCCAAAAGCTTTGCATACACAAGGTAAGCTGGGATGGTTGGGGCGTCTTTATTGCCCCTCGTTGTCAGGACAACTTATCATTAAAGTTCAAAGGATTTGGGAGGTCGGGTCTGGGCTAGCTGACCTCTTTCTCATTCAAGTTTCGTTTCCATGGAGATCTTTCCATGAGGCTTTTACAACCACTTCAGGAGTAAGGCTTGGAATCTGCATCAGGTTTCTCTTTCTTTGTTAGGCCACATGTGTTTGGCCTTAACAACAGCAGATCAGATTACATGCGTTGGGAAGGGGTGGGGCTGCTTTATCATGGGATTCCTGGATCCCTTCCCCTGGAGCTCAATTAGATGGAAAGAAGGTCGATCTTGCTTTCAAACAAGGAGAGAGAGGAAACATACTTTTATAACTTTGCAGGATCTGCTTTCTCAGTGTATCAGAGAAGAACAAAAACAGGCTTTTCAGAGCAGATTGAATCAGCTAGGTGGTAGACGCTGCATTTCTCATGCAACTCTTGGCCCCTTTTTAACATATTTTCTTAATCACAACAGAGTCCTTCATCTCAGGAGAGATAATAAGCCTTTCTCACTGAAATGGGATGTTCCTCTTTGCTCCAAGAGGGGGTGGGGGGAGATCCCGGCAGCTGATTTCAGTTAGACTGTAAACAGAGTTTGGGATTCAACTTCAATGTCCCTTTTACTCGAGGGGAGCTCAAAATAACCTCATCTTTACACTGATCTGCCTCGGGTGGTTGTCCCTCCCCCATGCCTGCAGAGGTAGAAGGGAAGCTTGAGGAGAATGCCCCGTAGTGAGGGTGACTGCCATCCCTGGATAGAGCCCCAGACGCCTGAGGTATCAATGGAATCCTCACTTGCTGGGAGGGATCCTCCTCTGTGATCGCATCAGGCTCCAGACCTTCTTGCTGATGGCCTTATGGCAGATGCACCCTAGGGCTTTATGCCTCTGCCTTTCATATTTACAGGCAGGTTTGGGAGGCTTGAGGGGAGCGGTGGAGCACTCTGATGCCCTTAGAGCCTCCTTGGGTGTCACCCTTGCTCCAGAGGCCTCTGCGGAGCTTGCTTGCCTGTCTTTGGTGAGAGCCCTCACTTAGTGCCCTGGGTCTCGCTCTGTGACCTGGGCTGCGCGCCGCCTTAGCCGTTGCTGAGCGGGCTTTCTACCCCCGCTGGGGGTTTCCTCAGCCTCTAGTGATTGATCAGGCAGCATGGAGACAATTTCGATCGCTTTTGCAGCAGTTTAAAATTTTTCCTTTAAGTTTCTTCAGGATCTCAGGATGAACACAGCCGTCCGTTGATGGACTGAGTCAATAACTGGGTGGAGCCTGGTGACCAAGGCATGACTAAAAGAGCTTATCTGACACAGTCCAATCAAGAAAGGACAAGGTCAACCCATCCTGGGTACTCCGCCCCTCACTATAATTCATAAATTATAACATGACAGTCAAAGACATTTGGAAGGGGAAGAAACAACAACAAGCCTTTAAAAATCATCTCCGTCTTCCTACTTTTTTTAATGAAATCTTCCTCACATTATTTGTAACAATGCTTTCTACTATTTAGTTCATTTTTTTTCAGATTCATTCCAATTATCTTGTCTTATTTGCATTTTATTTTGTATTCAGGTTGGATTTTGGGGATTCTCATATATTGCCTACAAAATAGCGCTGCTCTTGTCTAGCATTTGATAATACGCTCTCTTAAGGCATAATATGAAAATAAAAATTGATATTCGAATGTAATATAAAGAGATTCTCACATAAGAGAATGGTACATAGCTAAGGTCACAAGGAATCTCCTGCAGCATCAAGCCAAGTTATGAAAGGTTATCTGATGTTAGAATGCCAGGAATCTATTAGGCATGGAAAGCCATAGGGCAGATGAGTGAAAGATGATGATGGCTTTGAACATGAGTACAAGCTGCCACCTTGATTTTGTAAAACACTCTTTCCCCACCTCCCCAAAAAAGCTCCTGCTACTAAGTCAAAAAGCCACTCAGCATATTGCTAACTAATTAATATGAGTTACAATATATTAAGGAACTTTATGATCATGGAGACTATTTTGAAAAAAATTACTATGAACTGGCAAAATGGAAAATTCAATTAGATCTTTATAGAAAAATTTTCTAGTCTTAACTCTTAATTCATTGCATGTAACATTATGCAGCTCAGGGTGGAAAAAAACAAAGTGAAACTACAATTCAAATGATATTCTGTCTTAATTTTTATGGCAATTTTATTAAAGATTATAATTACAGCAGTAAAAACTAATGCAAACTGAAAAAAATAGAAGAAAAGAAAGAGTAGACGGTCCAGGGTAGAAAGGAAAAAAGGGAAAAGAGAAAAGTTATAAAAATAAGAATATAATAAAGAAAAATAAAAGAAATAAAGAAATAAGTTCCCACCTTTATCTCAAGTATAAATGATTTAGTAACTTATCACCTTCAGATACCACCTGTATCTGTTTTAACCTTGATCAAATAAACCAACTTTATATTCCTTCCTTTTACTTCTATTTTGATCCTTAGTCCCTTCAAATAATGTTGTAGAACTTGATTATTTACATTTTCCTTTTTCCCTTTGTTCTCTTAGAAATCCACTTTCAATTCACTTCTTTCACTAAGGATTAAAGGAAACTCAACTTAAAACCTGTCCATCCAAAAGTTCCTAATAGCTGAAAAGTAGTTAATAGCCAATTTCCGAAAGTGAACAAAAATGGAAGTATGCAAACCTAGTTCTTTTAAAGCTGCCTACCATGGTTTGTACAAGATAGTTATTTCCTGGTATTTCAGAGTCTTAAAGTTGCCAGAGGCCATTATTGTATATATCGTATGATATCAAATCATACGATATATGATTATTGATATTATTGTATAATATTGTATAATTGCAATAAGTAGTTATAAAATATGTGGTAAGCATTACACTCCACTTCTAAATGATGAAAAATATCAGGAGTACTAATCCTGTGATACTTAGCTATGGTTTGATTTCCTTCCTTTTGTGTGGTAAAATTCATGGATACATATATACACACAGAGACACAAGTTTAAATTTAGAGAAAGTTTACACAGAATCTTTCATATCAATTTTCTACAACAATTCATAATTCCGCAGAGTAACCTGTAGAAAGCAAACATTGCCTATTCCAAGACCCACATCTAAATGCAGTCCCTATGCTTTCACAGGTCACTCTAGCTGTTTCCAAAACATTGTTGTATAGCTATCAACTACACACTTCAACTCTTAAAAGACGTTGCTTCAAGGCAATGCTTCAAAGTAATGCTTGATCAAGACAAAGATAAAAATATAGCTGGAAGCCATCCCCCAGGGGTTAACTCACTCCACATACGCAACAATCAGGGATGTGTATCCAAAGCTGTGCAATTATCTATACAAAAATGTTACAAAATGCCTTGAACAGACTAGGTTGCTGTATAGATTTTAAATTTAAGGCAGTACTTATTTTTAATAAGGTTGTGATGTGGGCAGATATGTTTCCATTGCCCTACCTATTCCAAGTACTCTCACAAATACAGCATATCTTGCACTAGGGGAAACATTTGTCATCCAGTTACATACAATCATTGCAATGATCATGATAAAACACGGATAGGTTTTTCCATAAATTCTTTATTTATTTATATATTTATTGGAATTTGTAAAACAAAAATGAGAAAAAGAATAAGATAATAAAAATACAATGACAGGAATGATAGGCACATTAGTGCACTTATGCACGCCCCCCTCTACTGACCACTTATGTATGAAGTAAGGTCCACAGAAGTCCATTTGTGACTGAAGCTGTGAAAATTTGTAGCTGAGGCAACTGAATCAGGTAGGGCATTCCAGACTTTGACAACTCTATTATCATATCTTTTACAGTCAAGTTTAGAATGATTTACATTGAGTTTAAAGCAGTTGTTCGTGCATGTATTATTGTGATTAAAAACAGAAACAGTCATTTACAGGTAAAATATTACTATGTATAATTTTGTATGCAATACCTAGATCTGACCGCAAGCGACACAGTTCTAAGTTATCCAGACCGAGAATTTCAAGCCTAGTAGCTTGAAAGGAATTCTATTGTGGACAGAAGAGTGCAAGACTTTTCTCTTAAAATATCTCTCAACCTTCTCGATGTCAGATATACAGTAAGGTGGAGATTGCAAACAGTTGAACGATACTCTAAAATTGTTTCCAGAAAAAAAGCTTCGCAAAATTAAGTTTATAACTCTTAATGCTTTTTTAGCAATGCTGTTACAGTGAGCTTTGGAGCATAAATCGTCAGAGATAACTACACCTAGGACTTTAACAAAGTGAGAGTCATCTGCTAGATCAATGCCACCTAGCTTATACTTGGCATTCTGATTACGTATAAAACAGAGCATTTATTAAGCGAAATTTGTAGTTGCCAAATAGATGACCATTCAGACACATAGTTGAGATCATTCTCCAAAACAACAGAATTATCTGTAGAATTGAATAATTTTACGTCATCAACAAAAAGAACCCAATTGCTTTTAAGTTAATCGCACAAATCATTGATATAGAGCAAAAAAAAAGGGTGGGACCTAAAACTCTGCCTTGCAGACCACTATTAAACCGATGCAGAATTAAACAATGAGTTCCCTATTTTGACTTTCTGCAATCTGTTAGACAGGAAAGCAGCAATCCACTTGTGCAAAGGTCCAGAAATGCCATAAGAATTTAATTCCAACAACAGCTTATCATGTACTACTGTATCCAAAGACTTATAAAAATCTATGTAAATTGCATCCACAGCTTTACCTTGATCAGGATATGTACTCCAGATATTTTTACAGTGCAAAAATTGATTGCCAGAAAGCTACAAAATGCTATGCAAAACTAATTTTCTATCTACAATGCTTCTAGTTATAAGCAATTTCATATTCATTTTCCATTAATGAGGGTCAAAGGTGTAATTATAGGGTAGCCTCAAGCAGAGTTCAGACTACACTATTGAAACCTACAAATTCCTAAGAGTTACTTACTAGAGCTTTTGGTCAATCAGTTAAAATGCAGTAACTACAATGCTCAAACATATTGCTTATTTCTTTTCGCCTATGTTATTTCTTCCTATACATTCCGATACTGTGCACTGCTTTCTGACTGATGGGAAAAATCAATTTGTTTTTGTGCTAAGTTTGTTACTTTGTAACATCATGAATGCTTATTTCCAATGTCTTTGTCCGACTGCTAATTCTACATGGGGCAAAGTACTGTAATAAAATTCAGGACCTCATTCAACAGCCATAGTATAATAAAACATTTAAGCTTATTGTAAATGACAAGTATAATAACTATGCTGTAATAAATATAGTAACAATGCTTATACATCTATCCTTCTTAGTGTTCTGATCCAGGCTTCCTGATAAAGCAAGAAAAATGTCTTAGTCCTGACAAAACCTTTTATTTACGCGACTGTGAATTCCTCTCATTCACAGTCAGCAAGGCTTATCAAACAGTCTTTCAGAGGAATGATTATCCACTAACATCTTATCTCGTTTGGAGCGCTGGCAGATAACTAGTGTCCAAACACAGAACTTGGCACAGAGTCTCTTATAATCCCGAACAGAACTTTCCAGAGCAAATGAACAAATTGTTTCTGTTAAATGCGAACGAAAGGCGAGCCGAGTCGTGAGGAGAATTCAACCAACTTTTATTAACAGAGCAGTTCACAGTCAAATACAGGAGAGAATCAAAGCAGGGTTCGTCTGACAGCTATTTATACGAAGCTGTCAGACGAACCAGCCAATCCCCAAGCCAGGGTTTCCCCGCTCTCAGCCAGGTCGCGTCTTGGCCAATCAGACGCGACCTGGCTGTTGCTAGTGCAGATGCCGGCTGTCAGAGGAAACTCCCTGACGTCATCTGCCCGGACACAACACTCCTTCCCCCCCAGTGACTGCGCATGTGCATGAGACGCACAAACGTAGTCACGTAAATAGTCTGGGCGGCGCCGGACCCGCCCAGAACGCCTCAGTGCGACTGGAGGCGTCGGAGAGGAAGGTGGTGTCCGTTGAAGCTCCTCCCGCAAGGGAGTGGAGCTCCGGTCGCCATCTTGGAGGCCCGCCCCAGACGGAGAAACCCCAGGACCAGGTAGGCAGGGCCGAGGGGGCGCGGCCGAAGGCGGGCTTGAGCTGGGCACTTGTTGGTAGGCCTGGCCTGACTCGGGGAAGGCCATTTGGAACCCCGGAGGGGGACGCCAAACGGGCGACACCCCCTCAACAATGGACGGCCGGCAGGCGGCGTCCGAGGACGGAAAAACTCTGGGCAGCTGGATCGGGCGGACGTTTTCTGGTGGAAGGGCACCAGGGAACAGAACGTTGTAGGGCTCAGGCGCAGCGACGTTGATGGTCGACCTTGCAGGGGTGTTGTCGCTGGTGTTGGGCAGGCGGCGCCTCAGTTGATCCAGGTGCCGCCGCCATTCGGTCCCATCATGTAGCTGGACCCTGTAAGAACAGGGGCCGGTTATGGCGGTGATGGTGGCAGGCACCCACCTAACCGCCCCTGAGAACGCCTGAGCCCAAACAGTATCGCCCAGGACGAACACGCGGGAAGGGGGCCCCAGGTTGCCAGGCTGTTCACTTGAATAGAGTGGGTGCAACCTATCCAAGGTGGTCCGCAGGCGCCGGCCCATCAGCAGCTCAGCCGGAGACTTCCCGGTCAGGGGGCAAGGAGTGGCATGCTGTACCAAGAGGTAAGCAGCCACCCTTGAAGGCCAGTCAGCCCCATCCATCCTGCCCAACGCCTCCTTGGCCGAGCGGACCGCCCTTTCCGCCCGGCCATTGCTAGCCGGATGGTATGGGGCGACTGGGGCATGGCGGATACCCTGAGAAGCCAGGAACAGCTGGAACGCGGTGGAAGCAAATTGAGGCCCGTTATCAGAGACAATGACGTCCGGCACGCCATGGGTGGCGAAAAGCCTAGTCAGTTCTCTGATCGTGGCCTCGGCTGTGGTGGACCTCATGAGGATGAGCTCCACCCAGCGCGAATATGCATCCACCACTACCATGAAGACCTGGCCTCTGAAGGGGCCCGCGAAATCCACGTGGAGACGGGACCAAGGTCCACGAGGCACTTCCCATTCCCTAGGACAGGCAGCCGGTGGCGCCGGTCGGGAATGTTGGCAGGGGGAGCAGCCGGCCACCCAGGCGGCTATCTCGTCATCAATGCGAGGCCACCAGACATAGCTGCGCGCCAGGCATTTCATGCGCACTATGCCCGGGTGGCCCTCATGAAGGCGAGATAGCACCTGATGGCGCAGGCTGGGTGGAATGACCACCCTGTCACCCCACAGGAGGCACCCACTGTGAAGTGACAGCTCCAACTGCCTGGCCCTGAAGGGACGCAGGTGCTCTGGCACCGGACCCTCAGGCCAGCCCCTTTGGACCCAAAGGATGACCTGGGAGAGGTCAGGGTCAGCCCTAGACTTTGAGGCCACCTCTCCGGAAGAGAGCGGCAGAGCCAAATCTGCTATGGCCAAGACCGACAGGCAAGGCACTGTCGGGGGGTCAGCAACGGGCAAGGGGCAGCGGCTGAGGGCATCAGCGTGCCCTAAATGCTTGCCCGGGCGGTAGAGCAGAGTATAGCTGTAAGCAGCCAGGAACTCTGTCCACCTGGTCATGCGTGGTGACAGGATGGGAGGGGTCGGCTTGTTACCTGCCAAAAGCCCAAGGAGTGGCTTATGGTCGGTGAACAAAGTAAAGTGCCGACCATAGAGGTAGTCGTGGAACCTTTTAATCCCTGACACTGCAGCCAGAGCCTCCTTGTCGATCTGGCTGTAATTGCGTTCCGCAGAAGTCAGTGTCCGGGAATAAAAGGCTATGGGGGCCTCCGAGCCATTGGGCAGCACATGGCTCAGGACCGCCCCCAAACCCACGGGGGAGGCGTCACAAGCAAGAGTCAAAGGCAGCTTGTCCGAATACTGAACGAGGACTGCCTCTGACGTCAGCAAGTCTTTGACAGCCGCGAACGCATGCGCTTCGCGGCTGCCCCAGCGCCAGGCGGCCAATCGGTCGAGCAACCGATGCAGCGGCTCGGCTAGTGACGCCTTATGCGGCAGAAAAGGCCCGTAGAAGTTGAGCAAGCCAAGGAACGCCTGCAGCTCCGTCTTGGAGGCAGGCGTGGGGGCGTTCCTAATGGCTGCTACTTTTGAAGGGGTGGGGTGAATCCCTTGGACGTCAATTGTGAATCCCAGGAAATCAACCCGAGGCACAGCAAATGAGCATTTGCTGCGCTTTAATTTTAAACCCGAGCCCCTGAAACGCTCGAGGACCTTCACCAGTACTTCGATGAGGCCCGATCGGCTGCTAGCGGCGATCAGGACGTCATCGAAATACGGAACCACGCCTGGGAGCCCATGGAGCAGCCGCTCCATGAGGCTCTGGAAGATCCCCGGGGCTACGGAAACGCCGAATTGCAAACGGCGGCAACGGAAAGCTCCACGGTGGGTGACGATGGTCTGCGCAGCCGCCGCCTCGTCATCCACCGGGAGCTGCTGGTAGGCCTGCGCCATATCCAGCTTCGCAAAGATGCAGCCCTGCCCCAAAGAGTGGAGCAAGTGCTGCACTACCGGAACTGGATAGGGGTTCGCTTGGAGGGCAAGGTTGATGGTGGATTTGAAGTCGGCGCAGAGGCGAATGGACCCATCCGCCTTAACTGGGATGACCAAAGGGGTCTCCCACTTGGAGTAATCCACCGGCTCCAAGACTCCCTGCGCGACGAGCTTGTCAAGCTCCGCATCAACCTTTGCCCTTAAAGCGAAAGGCACCCTACGGGCCTTCAGCCTAATGGGGGCAACCTGGGGGTCTAGGTTCAAGGAGATGGGCGTGCCCTTATACGCCCCCAGCTGCCCATCAAACACATCAGAAAATCTGGCAAGGACGTCGGCCACGTCGGGAGGCGTGGCCACTACTTGTCTAATCCCGTGCACTGATAGGCCAAGTGCCGGGAACCAGTCAAGGCCCAGGAGGGCCGGCAAAGGCTTTTCTACTACTAGTAGAGGAAGGCATCCCGAATAGTCCCCGTATTCCACCCGCACCAGGTGACAACCCAGGGTAGGAATTAGAGTCCCCTGGTAGTCCCGTAGGGTTGCGTCTGGAGGGGCCAGCTGGGTCTTTGAGACGCCTGGACAGAGGCGGGAGAACTCTGTCCACGACAAAAGGGATCGGGACGACCCCGAGTCCACCTCCATGGTGCAGGGGGAGCCCTCTATGAGGAGCGACGCCTTGATGCGCTCCGCACCTGCACCCGTGTGGAAGGCCAACTCTGTGGGGTTGGCGTGCAAGTCTGCGTCCACGGCGTAGCAGCCTCCGCGCGAAGGCTGCTGCTGCTGCTGCTGCTGCTGCTGTCGTCCAGCACGGCCTCCGGGTCGCTGTTTAACGGCGGCTGTGGTCGGGACGTCCTCTGCTCGCTGTGGCAAGGGGAACTGCGCTCGGCAGACCTGAGCCAAATGTCCCTTCTTCAGGCAGCGGCGGCAAACTGCGTTTTTAAAGGGGCAACCCGAGCGGTCGTGGTTGCCTCCACAGCCAAGGCAAGCGGGCACAGCTTCCCGGGCTCGCTGAGGAGCGCGTCTTCTGGCGGACTGGCCAATGCGCGCCACCGCTCCCTCCTCCGGATAGTCGCTTGGCAAGGGAACTAGTTCGTCCACCAAGCAAGTGCGGCCTGGCGGGGGCGGCAGATTGAACATCTCCGCCATTGACTCGTCGGAGAGTTCAGCCGCCCTTGCTTGCTCGATGGCCCCAGTCAGCGTGATGTCCGCCTGTGACAAGAGCCGCCGGCGAAGGCGCAGGTCTTTTACGCCGCTGACGAACTGTTCCGTCAGGTTGCGATCGAGGTCGGCAAACTCGCACCTCATCGCCGCGGTGCGAAGCGACTGGAGGAATTGGCTCACCGACTCCTCCGGCTTCTGTACGCAGCGCCGGAAAGCGTAGTGCCTCGCCACCCAGGATGGAGTGGGGGCGTAGTGGCGCTGCAGGCGTTCAGTTAGTGTCGCCCAGTCCAGAGAATGAACGGGCTGTGGGGCGGCTATTGAGCGAGCGGCACTAAACATTGGAGTGCCGCAACAGCTCAAGAAGAAACTGCACTTCTCATCGTCTGGAGCGTCGCGACGACCGTTGGCTATGAGGTAACACTCGAAGCGCTCCATGAACGCTTCCCACGTCTCGCCGTCGCAGCCAAAAGGCACAAAAGTTGGCATTGCCGACATGATCTCCTCAGGAACGGATAAGCCGGCCAGGAAAACAGGTCGCCGGTGCGATGGTGACAAGAAGACACGCTCGGTGGATTCGGTGGGTTAGCGGCTGGATCCCACCTTCGTCGCCAGTGTTAAATGCGAACGAAAGGCGAGCCGAGTCGTGAGGAGAATTCAACCAACTTTTATTAACAGAGCAGTTCACAGTCAAATACAGGAGAGAATCAAAGCAGGGTTCGTCTGACAGCTATTTATACGAAGCTGTCAGACGAACCAGCCAATCCCCAAGCCAGGGTTTCCCCGCTCTCAGCCAGGTCGCGTCTTGGCCAATCAGACGCGACCTGGCTGTTGCTAGTGCAGATGCCGGCTGTCAGAGGAAACTCCCTGACGTCATCTGCCCGGACACAACAGTTTCCTGTACAAGCCCACTCCCCGTTCGTTCCTCTTTTGTTTCCTATGGGAGGGGTCAATCACCTCCAAGGGGTGGCTTTACTGTAAGTCGACCCTGCTTTCTTAGTTGTTCTTGTCTTCTGGCAGCTCTGCGTATTCACACACTGGGAACAGGCTCCAGCTGTTCTTCTGCCTCACTGCTGTCTAACGCCTTCTCTGCCTCTGATGCGGAGCCCTCGTCTGAGCTTTCCTCAACCCCCAGGACTGGCCCATGTTCCTCCCCAACCTCCTCACTGTCCAATTCTGCTGCCAGCCATGCTGGCCGCCGGCGGGCCACAACACTTGGGGAAATTTGACTTCTTGTTTCCATCCTCATTTCACAGATGAACCAGAATGTGTATTTGTACGAATGTGTATTTGTACGAATTAGCATCAAGTCAGATTGTAAATAAGATGAATCTTCCTACAGAGAATGAATTAGATGTTACTGTAATTTCGGTTCATATAGACTTCTGCTAAACAGATTCTTGCTGATTAGCATTATCAAACTTCATTGCCTTCGTCTATCAGCCTATCAATCTATTTTTTACTTGTGGTACAAAGTATTTTCAGGAAACATTTCCCAATGGCCAGATTTATTACAAGTTAATTTATTGTGACAGAACATGTGTTACATGTCAAATTGTTTTGTTTGTTTTTTGCATGTGGTGGATAAAGCAACCATATTACTTTTCGTAGATTATAGTTGTGTTGTCCTTGTTCTAATAGCTTCCATATGTGCTGAGAAAAATACTGCTATTCCTGCCGAATCTATCACCTTCATTATTTTTGTCTTTTCTATTACAAGTGAGTAAGAAAAGCAAGCACTATTTTAGGATGCACTAGTGTCAGAGGTGTTTTTACACTTAAAAGGAAGAGGTCCACAAAAATCGCTTCCCTTTTTTATATTTTTAGTTTTTGTGTGAGATCACAAAAGTGAACATAACTGGACTAGATCTTCAAAAACTTTATCAGAATAGGCATTGCAAACTGAGGAAGACTGTTCAAATTGCACTCTACTCCATTCTACAACAGATATGTGTTATTGCTGAATATCAGCTTGTCCAACCTTAATGGCATACGCACTAGTAATAACTCTATGAAAGCCATTTCCATATTATAAATGCAAAATGTCACCCCTCCTTCCAAATCATTATAAAAATGCATGTCTTCACATTGGTGGGTGGTAACACCATCAGTTGATGTGTTTTATGGAAGGAGCATATGCCCTTGAGCCTTTTCATCCTGGACTATGGACCTTGAAATAAACTGGTGGGTGGGAGACAGAAGGGAAGGCAGTAAAAATCACCCATTCCCTTGAAATGAAAAGAAGTGAGATTCAAAGTTTTCTTACAGCGGGGATTGCATTTTGATAGATAGATTGTGTTAGACATAAATGAACAATCTTAATGCTATAAGGTATGTTTGAATTGTAGACCTATCCTTAAATAATAGACTCTCCGCACAATGTTCTTTCACACTTCCTTTCCTTCACAGGTGAAAAAAAATATATTTAACAGCTTAGTTTCATTCTTTAGATTTCTGATTCTTGCGACAATGCCAGATAACAGCCTTCAGTCTGTGAAGAAACATACATGCCATATGATCAGAAGATGAAATTGCTATAGGTCTTAGAGAGCAACCATACTTGAATGGAAAGGAATGAACCCATTGACCAAAAGCTAATCCAGCAGTTCCCTGCTTCAGGGCTAGATAGCTAAACTTGCCTGTCTGAATAGAGTTGCTCAAAACTTTGAAATAATCTAATAATTGGAGTGGAATGGATAGGGAGAAGGAGTGTGATTTTTTTTTCAGTACAGCATATATAATGCATAGATATTAAGTCAAGGGGAGATACGTCTTATTTGAACTCTTTGGCATGAACCTAGCTTATCTTGCCTTACTCAGACATATATCTTGCAAACAACATTATATATGTATTTTTAGCAAAGCACAACCACTTACTCATTTAATAACTAAATATAGGAAGGTTTTTGGCATGAATTGTAGGAATGAGAGGTAAGGCTTACGTAAAGATATGCGTAGAAATTACCATGATCTCAGTGGCTGTTTATCTTGGAAACCTACAAACTCACCTAATTAGCAGAAGCAAATGCAGGAATAAGGGAAAGGTGATGCACAGCCGTTATCTATTAGCTCATTAATTCACCAGAGCAAAGGCATGAGGTAACCTTGGCCTGAATAGTATTCTTGATTCTCTAGGGAAGATTTGGGGGAGTGAACCTGTTATTGCAATGTGTTGTTGCTCTGTGCTTTGCTTGTAAAAACTTTATAAAAGCCAAATAAACTATGCGAAAGGCAGACAGATATTTTGGACACAAACTGTGTGATGGATTTCTGAAACCTACAATGAATATGCATGTATTAGATCATAGTATCAAGCTAATCTAGTGGTGAAGGCGCCAGCCTAAAAACCAGGAGATTGTTAGCTGTAGTCCTGCTTTAGGCATGAAAAAACAGCTGGATGACTTTAGACCAGTCATTCACCCTCAGCCCAACCCACTTCATTGAGTTGTTGTGGGGAAAATAGGAAGGAGCATTCTGAATAAATAAATGAGCAACACTATAGCTGCATAGCCAGAACTTGGAGCCCAGTGGATTCACACGCCAAAAAGTATGAAAAAGACTGCAGCTTAACAAGTAGAACTACCAAATTCCTCCTTGTTAACAAAGGTTAAAGGCCTAAGACAGCTCATTTTACTTTCATAATATTAATAAGCTAATAAAATCATTTGGCACATTTCTTCTCCATAGAACAAAATTGTCCATACAACTTTATCGGTTACAACTGGCTGACAGGTTTGCCTATAAAATTACTTGAATTTCCAATTATTTTAATTAGATTAATTTGCTTCTTCCCCTACTGAAATGTAGACATCAAACTAATTATTGCATACTTCACCAATTGGTACGCAAACTGAATTTATCAGTAAGACACTGGAACATTATTAATCTATTTTCAAATCTTGCTGCATCTTCTAAGAGAATTGAAATATGATATACTGGTAACATTATTATCAGAGTTCTTAAATGTAGAGACTAATACATAGTCCAACACAGAAGGCAACCCACAAGCCACATGTAATCTCCCAGGAGCCTGCTGCAGGAACTTGGAGCTCTCTGGCCTCCAAGTTGCTCTGCCAATATTTGTAAAAAAAAAAAATGGCAATGAAATTTCAGGGCTCTCTGGAGGAAATTGGGAGATGTTTAAAGATAGAATGGTGTGTCTTTCAAAGCCTTCAATTCCTATTCTCACCTCCAAATCAAATTCCAAAAAAACTTTGAATTCTACCTATTCCACTGATGTCATAGTGGAATCATTGAATAATACTGTCTTGCCCTCTGAAAGCTTGGGAAGTAGAGGTAACCTCTCACTCTCAAACATTGGACACATATATGTTAAAATACAGTTAAATGTTCAATACACTCTGGTTTGTTTTTTCATTAACAAAATTAACCTGAAACCATTGCTGACATGGCTTCATGTTAATGCATAGAAACCACCATGCTTTCACAAGTAACAGTGGAGCTTTCAATGACAGATTTCACTGTAATGGGGAACATTTGCATGACATAAATAATGCAGTGCTCTGTACAACCATAATAAAAATACTCTGATTCCTAGACCTTTGGGAACAATAGACACGCTACTACCACCAGTAAGTCCACTGCAAGGAGAATTCTCTGTTGAATTTTGACCAAACAATATAAAGAAAATAAAAGCAAAGAAATGAACATAATCTTCATAATCCTTTCTCTTTTTATTATGGTTTTTAAATGGGATTGCTTCCTTACTCACAGGATTGGCAGTTCCTAGAAAATCCAGAGATCACATTGCTAATCTGACAGATTTGCAGTAGTACAGCTTTGAGCTAAAAATATTGAAATAAGAGGGGATATGGAAGTGTAAAGCTGCCAGTGATATCACCATGGCACCTGGATTTGCAGGAAGGGAGGGAGGGAGAAATGAGAGGAAGGAAGGAATTTTTTTCTGTCATTGAGACTAAAAAAAAGTGCACTACCTGTGTTCTGGAATAAAAGTAGGTATCTCAGAGAGTACAATTCACAACATCCTTAAGAAACAAGGCCAGTAGTAGAGACGAATTCTAAGGTCTGCAGTTCAGCAAGGAGCACCATACATTACCTGCCCGTTTCTAGCAGCTAAATGGTAATACAATACAATACAATAGTAGAGTTGGAAGGGACCTTGGAGGTCTTCTAGTCCAACCCCCTGCCTAGGCAGGAAACCCTATACCGTTTCAGACAAATAGCTATCCACCATCTTCTTAAAGACTTCCGGTGTTGGGGCATTCACAACTTCTGGAGGCAAGCTGTTCCACTGATTAATTGTTCTAACTGTCAGGAAATTTCTCCTCCGTTCTAAGTTGCTTCTCTCCTTGATTAGTTTCCACCCATTGCTTCTTGTTCTACCCTCAGGTGCCTTGGAGAATAGTTTGACTCCCTCTTCTTTGTGGCAACCCCTGAGATATTGGAACTATCATGTCTCCCCTAGTCCTTCTTTCTCTTAAGCTAAACATACCCAGTTCCTGCAACCGTTCTTCATATGTTTTAGTCTCCAGTCCCCTAATCATCTTTGTTGCTCTTCTCTGCACTCTTTCTAGAGTCTCCACATCTTTTTTACATCATGGGGACCCGAACTGAATGCAGTATTCCAAGTGTGGCCTTTCCAAGGCATTATAAAGTGGTATTAACACTTCACGTGATCTTGATTCTATCCCTCTGTTGACGCAGCCTAGAACTGTGTTGGCTTTTTTGGCAGCTGCTGCACACTGCTGGCTCCTATTTAAATGGTTGTCCACTAGGACTCCAAGATCCCTTTCACAGTTACTACTACTGAGCAAGGTATCACCTATACTGTACCTGTGCATTCCATTTTTGTTGCCTAATGTAGAACCTTTCTCTTTTCACCATTGAATTTCATTTTATTAGATAGTGCCCAATGTTCAAGTTTGTCAAGATCCTTCTGTATCTTAAGCTTATCTTCTGGAGTGTTGGCTATTCCTGCCAGCTTGGTGTCATCTGCAAATATGATGACTTCCCCATTTATTCCCTCATCCAAATCATTGATGAAGATGTTGAAGAGTACTGGGCCTAAAACAGAGCCTTGGGGTACTCCACTGCATACTTCCCTCCATGTAGATGCAGTTCCATTGAGGACTACACGTTGAGTGCGGTTGGTCAGCCAGTTACGAATCCATCTGGTGGTGATGCTGTCTAACCCACATTCTTCTACTTTATCTAGTAGTAGGTTATCTAGTAGTAGGTCTACCTTATCAAAAGCCTTACTGAAGTCCAAGTGAACTATATTGACGGCATTCCTCTGGTCCACTAATTTTGTCACATTATCAAAGAATGCAATAAGATAATTATTTCCAGTTACCAATAAGGTAATTATAAGGTAATCATTACCAATAAGGTAATTATTTCCAGTTTGATTCTGTTTTTAATTGCAAGCAATCCAACTGGACATAAATAATTTCTTATTAGCTACTTGAAAAGCATATATTAGAGCTTAATCTGTTTTATAAATTAGACCTATGCCATCCAAATTAAGCTTACTTCCTATGAGCAGCGATGGACAAACTTTCCTCTGCCAAGGAGCTAAATTCCAATGGATATATATGGTGCCCTGGGCAAAAAGAAGCTATGGAGCCACCAGTCTCTGTCTTTCTCTCCTCCTCTCGCTGCTTTTTCTGACCACCTCTTATCTCTCTTCCAAGCAGCAGACTGCAATGAAAGGGAAATAGGACTCTCTATACAGCAAAAATGACCATCCAATTCTACTTGGAAGCCAAGTCAAATTAGGCTCACAGGTTGTGCACACCTATTTATTAGGATTGTGGCTGATGTGACTAAATTGTCCATTGTGTCAAAGACATTGGTTAGTGATATCTGAGTACACTGTGATAAACTCCTGCATTCTTAATATTTACCATATATGTATCAGGCAGAAACAGGAAGGGGAACCCATGGTCAACCAAGAAAGAAAATGGTCTGCTGAGCAAAATGAAGACCTGGACAACAGAAAGGTGATGGTGACTTTTGATTCATTTGGTTCAGTAGGCTGCCCTAGCCCACAGAAGGGATAAGCTCTGATCCTCAGTCAACTGGCACCTACTTTACACTCAATAAATCACAGTACCTGAACTTTTGTTCACCCAGCTGGCAGTGATAAGAACTAGATACAGAGAGTATTGTCTCATCCTCCTCCATTTCTTTTTCATGTATATCACATCTTTCATATACAAGAACAGAACAAAACTGATACTGATATTCCCCTTAGTTAAAGCGAAGGACAGTTTCTTGATGCAATGCTTGTGCTTTACTACTGAGTAATGGGACCTTCTGCCTAAAACAGAAGGCAGAAACGTGTTCCCTAGAGATGCTTGGAGTGGTTTTTTTGCCACCCAGGGAAAATGTGCTATTCCATTCCACTGACTTCTCGAATTTTATGATTTAATCCCACATCTTCACATGAAATGTCCTCTAAAACAATGTCAAATTAGCATAAAGCCAATCTGAAACATTGGCTTATTGCTTGATTCTAATAGTCTCCTGATTATCATGCAATGTTAAAATGTTGCATTAAAGTGGATAGAAATATGTAAAGACATTTCATATTGTTTTTTTTTCCAAATCTGATTCTTAGTCTATTTAACTCAGACTGTCTATGCTCATTTACAACAGGATTTCAGATTTCAGAAAGGTTTTTTTCCCCTAGCTATGCTAAGAGAGCTCATAATGTAAGTATAGATTTGATCAATGGCAAACAAGATTCACTATCGAGGGAGTACTACTTCTCCCATAGGACAAGAAGCAGTGGGCTTTAAAAGCAAAGTGATTTTCCTGCAAATCCTTGAAAGTGCCATCCAAAAACAGAGCTCAGATTCTTATCAACATAAGTACATATGACTCAACGCAACATATGGCTATACTTCAAGAAATTTATTGGTATGTTTAAAGAGAACATTGACTGGAGTTTTCTAGCAAAAAAGCTATGCCAACTAAGGCAAACCACAAAATAAAGTAGAAAAACTAACTCTAATCAGAAGGGAGAAAAATCAAACTTATTTAAAATGGGAAAGAACGAACATTGCAATTTATTTAGCTTCACCTTATGATATTGGCAAATTTGTTGGAGTTGGGTGAATCACCCAGATATACTGCAGGGTGAATGAGTGTATAGGCAATTCAAAAAAAAAAAAAAAAAACCCAGAAGCAAAGAACAGCACGTCTCTTGAAACAGCAGGCAGCCGAAGCAACTGACAAGACACAGAAAGATGCACTTAGTGATGAGTTGATTGTCAACAGGATGCATAACAACCACTATGCAGAAGGAGAGCAGTTACTGCAGAGTCTCTCAATCACATGAGCACGAATGCCTGATTGCATAATTCAGCTTCATCTTGTCAGAAAAAGAGTGCTTCCCCATGGTCTTCATGATGTGTCTTGGTAGCAAATTAAAAGCAGCTCAGTTATCATCTCTGAGGCTACTATAAGCTCAAACATATAACCCTAGAATTCATGAGTTCCAAAAAGAAAGACAGGTTAAAGAGAAAGAAATTACAGAAAATAACCAGAGAAGGATGGAGTTTCGAGATGCAGAAACAGATCAGAGCAAATTTGGGAGAAGGAAAATATGATCCGTGTAATAATTGTAAATGTGTTATTTTGTGTATGTGTTTTTTTAAAGGAAAATCCTGACACCTTGAATCCATAATTATGTTGTCTTTCTGTAAAGAACCTCATTGATGAATTCAGAGCAGAGATCCAAAAATATCATTTCAGTTAAAATATCCTCCACTAATATATATGATTGCTATTTTCCACCCAAATGTTCACATGGACAAAAGGATTAATTAAAAAAAAATCTGAAATGTTCATAAGATATTTTTGGATTCTGTGTGTGCATATGTACAGACAATGTGTGTGCATAGTGTATATACACACATTTGACTAAACTGCTAAATGTTACAAGGCCCAGGAATCATATGGTGTTTACACTAAGCACTGCCCTGATTGCAAATAGTTTGTTAGCACAAATTAATGTGAGGTCATTTGACATACAGCCTGAATGTCTAAATTTATCACCTCTCCTATTATGAACCTGCTTAATTTTTAAGATCTGCAGGTAATGTCCTTTTCAGGATGGTTCCATGATTACAGATTCAGATATCTAGTTGCTACCCTGGTTTCACTTCAGGGTTTTCAATGGGATTCAAGTTTGATAGAGACCTTGTTTGGTTTCCATTCTGTAAGTACTTTATAACCCTTTTCAAATTAATTAATTAAAACCTTTAACTCAAAGAATTGGTTAATTAAAAACTCTACCACTTCATGTTGCCCCCTCCTTCTCTCACTTGTGATTCTGCATGAAGAATGAAACAAGCATCAGAAAAAAAAAAGCTAGTGATTCTGAACATGGTTAAATTAAATTGTGAAGAAAGTTGATTAAAATCTTGTGTGACCTTGTAACAAGTAGTTGACCTTGGACAGGTATCAAACAGAATTATAGCAATCTTTCAAGGAATCCTGGAGAATTTAGCATAAGTAAAGAATATTAGCCTGAAAAATGTTACCTATATAACATTTTTGTTATGTTATCTATATAACATATAACTAGTATGCAATTTTTAAAAGCACTGTTGAATTTAGTTTTACTTATGTATTGTAGATTTCTTGGCATTAAAACCAAATTGGCTGCTTTCTTCCAATATGTTTTCCCAATCTATCTTACACTTGTAAAATTCTCATCCAAATGCTAATTGGTATTGATCCTAGTTAGCACACAAGACAGATTAGTGTTTTTACCAGCTAAGCAGCAGATATGCAGGGTAGGACCCACTCTTTTTCTGCTTTACATAAATGTCCTTTGCGATCATATTATAAGCAGCTGCGTCCTAGTCGCTGATGTCGTAAAACTATTTAACACCACCGACAATACTGCTGCCCTACAAAGCAACCTTGACCATATGTCAGAATGGTCGAAAAATTGGCAAATTGTTCAAATCTCAACTAACAAATGCTCTGCACATTGGCAACAAAAATCAGAACACCAAATATACCCTGGGCGGATACGACCTCATAGATGACCTTCACTCTGTCAAGGACCTAGGAGTACTCATTTCAAATGATCTAAGCCCCAGAGCTCATTGTGACAGCATTGCCAAAAAGTAATGAAGAGTTGTTAACCTAATTTTGCGAAACTTTTTCGCTGGTAACACTGTACTGCTCACTAGGGCATACAAAACCTTTGCCAGTCCAATCCTCATATACAGCTCTTCCGCCTGGAATCCACACTGTATATTGGACATTAATACAATAGAGGTGGTCCAGAGGTATTTCATGAGAAGAGTACTGCACTCCGCTGCTCATAATAGAATACCTTATGCCACCAGGCTTGAAATTTTGGGTTTGGACAAACTTGAACTACATCGCCTACAGTCTGACCTAAGCATAGTACACAAAATTGTCTGCTACCTGTCAACGACTACTTCAGCTTTGACCGCAATAATACACAGGCAAACAATAGATACAAACTGAAGGTAAACTGCTCCAAACTCGATGGCAGAAAAAACGACTTCAGCAGTAGAGTGGTCAATCCTGTTGTTACATCCTCTAACCCACCCCCCAGCTTCAACCTTAAACTGTCTATCGTGGACCTCACCTGATTCCTAAGAGGTGTGTAGGGGGTGTACATAAGCACACCAGAGTGCCTACCATCCCTGTCCTACTGTCCACATTTATTTGTACTGATTTCATGTGCTCATGTCCATGTTTATACTTATACCTGTTATCTCGTACATGTTTGACAAACTAAATAAAATACATAAATAAACAAATAAATAAAAAATCAATCAATCAATAAGCGAGCATTTTTAGGATACCTTGTAATATGGTTTTTCTGCATAACTTCCATGGAGAGATCAGCCATTCATCTATATACTACTAAAAATCTCATCATGATCTTTAGACAAGGCAAAACATTCTACATTATAGGGCTACAATTTTTGAACCAAGATATCTTAAATTAACTTCGAGAATGTGTCCAAATCCAAGACCCACAACATCCAAGGGAATGAAATTTAGGGAAAATGTGATAGCTCCAGTCCTAGTGGCTGCTGCTGAGGTCTCGGATTGCTACTACAGTCACATGAACTTTCAATACTCCATGAGAATTTCTCAGCCATTGTCACAATTCTTCATTCCCTCCCCCCACTCAGTAGCAGCCATTTACCTGCCTCTTCAGAAGGGGAGGGGATATTTCCAATGCTCCCTGTCAATTTCCAGAAGGAAAGTCAATGGAATGGCCCACAGGAAGTCAGAAGTTGCTCCTGTTCCCACTGCTTTTTTCCTGCCCTTGGTTATTCTGTTTCTCTGTTTCGTTTTTCTCAAGCAGCAGATAAACTTGGCAAGAAAATCTGCAGTGTACAAAAAACACATAAGTTCTATTTCAGTTTTCTACCTTCACTGAGCCTTCTTCACATCTGCTGAACACCATCTATTGCCTAATTTGCCCACTAGATAATCCCTTGGAAACAGTGATATAGGACTGATTTCGAACAGAGGTTATCTTCATCATATCAGCTAGTCTTTTTAAATAGGATGCAAGGGATTGACTCTTAGATCGGCATGCAGTAGAAATTCTTCACTCTGGACCTTGCGGCTCTGGACTTAATAAAGAAGATGCCATAGCTCTGTGTGTTGCAGAAAACTACTTCGTTGCTATCCTCTCTCTTGCTGTCAGAGAAGATCATATGAAGAGGTGGGATGGTTCACCGAAGCTCATCCATCCTGCTACCAGATGAGGGGATGGTGCTGAGGCTAACACAGGCAGAGAGTAGGGAAAGAAACATTTAAAACTGAAAAACTTGAAAGAAGGAATGTATCTTCCATTTTAAAATTCTGTGTGTGTGTGTGTGTGTTTGTGTGTGTGTGTAATTGCTATGTTGGTTGGGCACTTTGATGATTGAAATCCATTTCAAGTACATGGTTTTATCTTAGAGGCTTTTTTCAGGTACTTGAAATCCATTCATAACAAAACTCTTTTCAAGAATGTAGGTGGGTGTATGCAAGACAGATGTAGCAATAGTTTTAATAAAGTGTTTTCTATTCTAATTTAGTCAAAGAGTAATATATGTTTGGGAGAAGCCTAACTTAAAGGTTACTTGCTATTCTACAAATAGCTCTTTCAAATATTAAGTACATGAGCACCTAAAGATGCAATCCTCATATTCTGTACAGCTTGAGGCTACACAGGCTATGTAGGAAATGAGGCTTCACAGGAAAACCTTAACACATAAATGATAGTTGAGCCAACAACAGTTTATTATCAACTGTCCAGGAAAAAAAGTTCCTTGGAGTTGAGCTCAATTATTGGAGACTTCACATGCGGGCTTTTTTGGCAGCCGTATGGAAATGGCTTGCCACTGCTTTCTTTCAGAATGTTATTTTGCTTCCCAATTTAGCCTGAAGCCCTGGGTTTTTTTGGAGGTTTTCCATCAAGCATTAGCCCAGCCTGATTCTATTTAGCTTAGGAGTAGCCACTTCCTCAGACCATTGATTAGAAACATATTTCCATAAATGTGCTATATTGTGTCAGCTTGTATGGTTTTATGCATGTAGTAAATCAATATATATATAGTTTTGAGTATAACGTAGCACCGCACAAAAATGAAAAACTTGGTCAGCAGTGAAGGCTATGTTGAAAATATTTTTCCCCCTTTAGTTAAATTTTATTTTACTACAAGGGCAGTACACTTGAGTAAGTAGCAGCTGAGATTGTTAGAGTTTTCTTCTCAACTTGAGAAAGTATATGTAGATCACAGGCATGTAGGTTTTCCTATAAACTTGGGCTCCTATTCCAATGAAGCAGACAATAATATTTTTTCCTAGCTACTCATCAATGTCAGTTGATAACTAATCCATCCTTTACATAAATTGGCCCATTTCACACAATCTTCTAGGATGTTTCTATCACAATCTTGTGTGTGTGTGTGTGTGTTATACTATTAAAATTCTTGTGTCTACAACCTTTAACTGGGCAAAATGGTGCAAAGCTTTGTTTTCAGCCAAGGTACTTCAAATGGGAAACTTATAGACTGCATCCAAAATTCAGAACCCATCACTACCATGTTATTGAAATTTAGCAAATGTTATTATGTAAAAAACTATCACAAATCACCTTATGCAGAGGTGGGTTGCTCCCAGTTCGGCCAAACCAGTAGTAGCGACGGCGGGAGAATCCGCCCACCCATCCAGATGCGTTGCACAGATGCGCCAGCACAAGCAAACCAATATTAAACTGGTTAGGTTTATTGACCTAACTGTCCTTACTGACCTTATGACATGATACAAAAGCCCCTAAAACATTTTCTGAGGTTTGACTGTGCTCTATAAATCAATATTGGCTACTTTCAAGGCAGAGACATTTTTGACTATCTTCCTAAATTTTTAAGAACGTTTCCAGTGAAGGCAGTACATTCCAAGCTCTTGCCATTGTAAGAAGACATTGAGGAATCAGGTAAAGAAATATCTCTATAGACTATAGCAAATAAATATTACACAAAATGATGTAAATGTAGTAAAAACTGTTACAGATAGAATATATAGAATATTACATCTAGAATGAAAAAAAATGGATGAAATAATGTAACAAATATATAAAGCCATGTTATATATTTTACAAAATGACATAAATGTAAAAACTGATATACATAGAACATATAGAATATTATATATAGAGTGAAAAAAGTATGAAATAATGTAAATGCACAAATATATGAAGTCACAGTTATAAAAGATTTATTGGTATAGATAAAACAGACATAACAGATAGGTAAAAAACGTAATGTGTTGCAAAGATGTGAAGTTTGTACAAACAAAATAAAATTTATAAAAAAAGAGAAAGAAATATCTCTGAAACATTGACCCAGTAAATCACAGGTTGTCTAGTTTTCAATACAGTTGTTTATAAAAGCAACTATATAACTTTAGTTGAAATACATAATTTAAACTGTAATTCAAACAGCGTGAAACTAGAGAGTGATCTTTGCCATACATTACCCTTTCATGCTCTACTTTATAATGGTTATACTATAACTTTATAATAGTTATAATAATATTACTCATACTTACACTGTCACACACACATATACTACACAAATGCCATTCCAATAAACATTCTCAGTGCTATTACATCTAGGACCATAATTAAGATTTGATTGTATTCTGAATATTCATTTCTGTCTGCTATATACTGTAAATTTTGAAAACTACTAACATATCATCTAACAGAAAACTACACGCACATGTATATTGGCCTGATAAGATATATAGTATAAGATATCCAATCTAGTCTTACATTGCTTAACTATGTAGTCAATTAACTGTCATATTCTTGAAAATATCTCTATAAGATATTTCTGTCTTTGAACTATTGAGTAAAGCCTACAATGAGTAGCTAATTACATACTCTTATGCCTACATATGTGTGTATGTGAATTTTGATTACAATAGTAAAATCTAATATAAATTTAATTTAAAGAAAAGAGAATAGAAATAAAGAGTAAAAACTTCAAGGAAAAAGAAAGAGAAAAGTAGAATATAATAAAGGAAGAGGAAAGAAATCCATAAAACATCATTCAATCCTGGTGCAGCAGAAAGTTCGTAAAGGATAGCCAGAAATAATAACATACCTTGTTTTAACCTGGATCAAATAAACCACTTTAAATTCCTTTCTTTTACTTCTGTCTTAATATTAAATCCATTCAAATAAAGCCAAAAACTTTTATTTCTCTTCATTTCTTCTTTGGCCATCACACAGAGTTCTTCACGGTCTTAATAATCATCTTTTGTAAATCCAGTAAGAAAAAATATATCAAGATCATCATTTGTATTTACCTTTTAAATTTTAAACAGTTGGGCACTTTGTTTTGTAGATCCATTATAGCATTCTTTTCTAAGTCACTCTCTTAGCCTGCCAGGTGTAAATTCATTTTCAATACCAAATGTGTCCTTTATTTGTCATTTCTTCAATAACTTTGGATATAGTCTATCCACAGAAGCAGACATCATTACTGGCATTGTTAATTTCGTGGCTACTATTTTCTGATTCCATTCTTCAAAAATTTCCTTCAATATTTTTGTTGTAATGATGTTCTACACCATCTTACAGGCCTGCATATTTTTCATCAGTCTAAAATATTTAGTCCCCTCTAGTATCTATTTTTTGAAATCATAAAATTGCTTTTCTATGTTATCTAAAAACCAAAATGGGATTTATTTTCTACAAGAAGCTCTTTGTACTTTATACTTAATTCTAAAATCTTATTGTAACATTTTCAATATCTTGATTCTTAGTCTGTTTATAATTTTCTAAAATCAGAACTTTATTTACTTAATGTTCTTTAAAAGTCTCTGCTATAGTTATAAGCAAGATGGCTAATCATGTCATCTCCCAGTGCTCAAACCAATGGAAAACCACCGTCTTGTGGTCTCCTCACAAGGAGTAGCCACTTAGAACACATGTGGACAACTGCCCATGGAAACCCCAGAAGTTTTTTTTTAAAAAAATGGGTTACCTTATGTTAATAAATTTAACAAACTATTAATCAATAACAAGAGTTTTACAAATAAGGAAAGAAAATGATGATCTTTGTCTTGCAAAATTATATATTTAATTTTTTTAAAAATTCATTTAAATGAGGATTTCCTTTTGTGCTGGAATATCCTAGGTCAGCATCTATAGCGACCTGAAGTCCTATGGACTTCAACTCCCAGAATTCCCCAGCCAGCTGGCTGGGGTATTCTGGGAGTTGAAGTCCACAGGACTTCAAGTTGTCAAGGTTGACAAACACTGTTCTATAGGGATGCTGTTCCTTTAATGAACACTTTGGTAGCTTTCCATACTATTGTCCTAGGACCTAGGCTATATGAATGCTCTAAGCTGAGATTGTTTTGAGGCAATTCAGTTGAATCAGACTTCAAAATCAAATGAGCAGAGTAATTAGATCTTTTGAATTAAATTGGATGCCTCTAAAATGATACGGAAAAAAAATTGGGGGATTTCTTCCCATTCTGTCATTCCATCTAGGTGCAGCCTGGCTGCTTTCCAATTCTTATATTTGACGGTCCTAAGTCACAAAGGAGGAACAACATTATTAACAAATTGGGATCATCTGTTCCTCTCTCTGGAATACATATTGTTTTCGGGGGTCAGATAAAGCCAAAGAATCAGGCAGTGCATTTGGGACACAGAATGGCAAATCTTTTCAAGCCAAACTACAGGGACCTATTATGATCTCAAGGAAAGCCAGAGAATCTCTCCTGCAGTTTTATCTATTTTCAGTTAACCACCTGAAGTACCATCTGCATTCTCCAGAGGCCACTTTAATGCTTCCCATTCAACAATCTTAAAGGGTAGCTACACAGAGAGTATGTCCCTGCAAAGTGAGGAGATGGAAGCAATCAACTGAATGCTTTATAATCCAATTTCCCAGGTCACAGAGACCAAATCTATACTGATTATTTACTTGCTGAGAGAGACCTCAGAATAACTTACTTAGTTGCAAAAGGTTGCCTTTTTGCAACTAGAACCCACTGTCCCACAGCATCTTCAAGGTAGCAACTAGCTAATTATATGATCCAGGATATAGCAGTTGACATTTACTAAGTTCATTAATGTCACTGAATTATTGTTCCTTGTATTATTTTTTTCTGTTCATCTAAGAGCATAATGAGGTTGTTGTTGCTTCAGATGAACAACAATATTTTGGTCTAAATCATCTTCAAATTGGATTTGTAGATCCTTACCATTTACAATGGTATCCTTTCTGGTAGATAGTATGAATTTTATATAATAGAGTTGCTATGCCATGAGATATAGATAAAACAGACATAGCAGCAGGGCCAACTTCTCTTTCCAATTCTTGTCCATCATGACTAATTGCAACTAAATACATACAATAGTAGAGTTGGAAGGGACCTTGGAGGTCTTCTAGTCCAACCCCCTGCCTAGGCAGGAAACCCTATACCGTTTCAGACAGATGGCTATCCAACATCTTCTTAAAGACTTCCAGTGTTGGGGCATTCACAACTTCTGGAGGCAAGCTGTTCCACTGATTAATTGTTCTAACTGTCAGGAAATGTCTCCTCAGTTCTAAGTTGCTTCTCTCCTTGATTAGTTTACACCCATTGCTTCTTGTTCTACCCTCAGGTACCTTGGAGAATAGTTTGACTCCCTCTTCTTTGTGGCAACCCCTGAGATATTGGAACACAGCTATCATGGTGCACCAAGGATTCCAAATGGTGCACCAAGGATTCCAAAATATAAATCAAAGCTGTAATTAATGCATAAAAATTTAAAAATGCTGAAACAAGCAATTCTGTGCCCCCTCTAGAAAAAAAAACTGCCACAGGTGCAGTACTGGAAAATCATTATCCAGTTGCAGACTATAGTTTCTGAAAATATGCTCTAGAAAGAATGGCCAATAAATTTCCATCATTCCTGGAAAAAGCTGATTTTTCTAACCATATTTCAGATCCATTTGAGGGCAAAATCTGATCTCTGATTAGGATCTCTGTGGGAGCAGGATGGAGGTGGTACATTCATCCTTAATCTTCTTGACTTCTCAGTGGCTTTCAATAGCATTGACCATGGAATCCTTTGGGGAAGACTTAAGGAGTTGGGAGTGAACAACACAGTTTTGTTGGTTCACCTCTTTCCCTTAAACACATCTTAAAGTTGCTAAGGTTGAGAAACACTGACCTCAGCTGTGGTATCTTCTGTGCCAATGTCTAGAATGTAAGATTTCATCAGTTGAGCATATTTCTCCATTATTCATTCTAGTGATATTTGAAATGCTTTCATCTCCTACACTACAGTACAAGGGAATATAACTGAAGACTAGTAGGTATACAAAGTTGGCTTATTCAAAATATACAAATATATAAGTGAGAATGGTATAGCTTTAAGTGATAAGTGACAATACTTGCTCAAATCACAATTTTCTTTTATCCTGTGTTCTTAACTGTCTGTCTGTCCTAGCACAATTCTAATACTAGCCCATCCTTCCAAGGTGCGTAAAATGAGGACCTAGATTGTTGGGGGCAATACGCTGACTCTATAAACTGCTTAGAGTGAGCTGTAAAGCACTGTGAAGCAGTATATAAATCTAAGTGCTATTGTTATTGCTACCACAATTCTTTTCCTAGCCCTCCCCTTTAAGGTCCAGGAATTCTGTTCCTTTTGCTCAAAGGCTTAACGTTCTTTTATTTTACCCTTAGCCTTATATTATCCTCCACTTTACACTTCAGTAGATCCTAGTGAAATCTGAAGTAGCCAGGTAATTGTTCCTTTTTATTGAGTTGCCTCTCCATCAGTCAGTCCTTATCAGTTTGTACGAGAGAGAAAACAATTATTTATTACTGGTTAGCTGTAGCTAGTCTCTGCCTTGGGAATGCATATGAGACTGTAAGACTCTGCTGCTGCTTTCCCAGCTACTGTATACTAACTTCAGAGTCTCATAGCTCATCTACTAAATGTTTTTAGTTTCAGATCCTCCATGCATAGCTGGTTTCTTTAGATCTTTCATGCACTTCACTTTTTTTTCTTCCACTGACACTCATACCCTATTCTTTCAGCTTTCTCTTTTGTCTCCCTGTATAGCTTGGTCCTTTGCTCTCTTTAAGTCTCAGGGAAAACCTCACTTTTCTTCTGCGCACTTTTGTACTGCAATCTCACTATAACATAAAGTCACTGAGTTTTGCATTGCAGCAAGTAAAATTTGCCAGGAATTGGTCATCAAGAACTCAAAAGAGACAATAGACCAGATCATTGGAAGTCTATGGCCATGCTTACACTTTTGCATCTGTATGCTATTATTTAAGTCATTTAGGTTTCAGTTTTCATTATTATCATTCCTTGCTACATTACACCTGATATACCCTTATAACTAATAATAATTATTACTTTCACATTGACGTTTGAGTTCTAATGTTCATAATCAAATCTTTATTACCGCCATAATAAAAGGTTTGAATGAATGTTCAGAATGTGTTAGCAATATGTTAGTTTTCCTATATTTTACAGACTAGATTTCTTATGTTCAGTGGTATTTGTTACATTACCCATCGATTAATGCTGGACAATGCATTATGTTGCATCTTCTTCTATAATGTCTTAATTGCCTGGGGAATCCTGGCAGTTGAAGTCCATGCCTCTTAAAGTTATTGGGATTGAAAAACCCTTTTCTAAGAGCCTGGGTTTTCAAACCTTTCAGTCTTTGGCCCCTTTTCAAAAAAAATTAATCCCCAAACCCTTAATCAGAAAGCAAAGATGATGATCATGGTAATAATTTTGCTCTTAGTCCCTCATGGAACTTAACAAATTGTAGTGGAACCCTAGGATTCCATGGAATATAATGTAAAACTCCTTAGTTCAAGGAATGGACATCTTTCCAAAAGTAAAAAAAAAAAGGAGAAGCAGATGCTGTTTCCCTCTCTGTTCCCCAAACACCCGGTCAGATTTTTTTTTAATGTGCAGGAATAAAAGGCAGAATATATATATACTTTCACAGACAGAAAGTTAAACTAAAGCATACATAGGGTTAGTGAAGCATGCATCTGTAGTAATATTGCTTGCCAAAAAGACAAGGGCATCTCTACATTCTACTTAAGTTATTCATCAACCATATGCCATTCCCAAGCCCAGATAAATGGGGAAGTTTAGGGAAAGCAGTGGTGGACTATCTGTTAAAAAAATCTCACCAGAACACTTTATGGCAATAACTGAAAATGACTTGGATTGATTTTATCCTGTTTGTCATTGTTTATCATTGTCAGCTTCTGAGGTTGTTAAAAGATTGGCAGCAGTTCCTTAGCATGATCTTTCATTTCAAATACTATTTCACAGCTCATAAGGCAGAAGAGTTCAGGCTTTTTAACTGTATGTATTTTATTTACAAGAGACACTTGTTAAATCATTGCAGTCAGTTTGAATATTGTTCCTATGTTTTGCCATCGCTTAAGAACAGCTTTGAAGCAATTGGATTGTTTTTCACCAAACAGAATAGCATGAAACAGAAATGTATGGAAATATTTTCCCTTTTCTTTCAAGCACACTCAATTTAATTAAAATTAATTTAATTAAAATTAAACTCTAAAAAACCTGTGATAGTACAGTACTTTTACAGCATTGGATGTTCATATTTAAGATTTTGGAGAAGTCAATAATGCTAGGAATGATTAGTGGAACAAGAAGAAGGGACAAGCAAAGAATACCTTGGCTTGACAACATCAAATCAGATACACAGAAGGATATCCAACAACTGAAAGAAGGTGTGCTTGATAGGATAGCACAAAGA
This sequence comes from Natrix helvetica, assembly GCF_964273705.1. NCBI lineage: Eukaryota > Metazoa > Chordata > Lepidosauria > Squamata > Natricidae > Natrix > Natrix helvetica. The sequence goes on from NC_138549.1 coordinate 29,172,959, forward strand.
GCACTTGCCTATAAAGTTGCTAAGAGTCGGACACAGGTTAAATCAACAACAACTAAGATTTAGCCAGCCTATTTCCCACCCCAATTTGTTTCTGTCCTATTCATGTCTCAATAAATTTCTCAGCTTCCATTCAATTCGTCTCTCAGTAAAATTTCTCAAATATCTACAATATCTACAATCTTTTGCATTGCTTTAGAGATATTTTTTCAGTTTTGTTAGTGACTTTTGATAGACTTGAGGAGGTGGACACATTTGTGCCTAATCTCAAATGGAATAAAATCTTGTATCCGCCTATCATTTCTGTGGGCAACCCACTTTCATTTGAAAACAGCTTCTCTGTGTGAATCAAGAAAGCTGTCAGAACAATATAAATGGTTGAACTAATTAAATTTATGTGTAGGCTTTTATTCCACATCTCCTTTTTCCAATTGGCCATTTCATCTCAGACTTATCTCTCATACAAAGTATACACAAAGTTTTTCCTAACCAGCTGAAGTCCCCTTCGTTACATCCTAAGACGTTTGTATAGATTTTAGTATACCTGAACATTTCAGGTTTTTATTGAAATCGTTTTTAGAAGGCAAGGAGCTATATATATACAGCTACCCTTTTAACAAAATTATGTGGATTGCCTTGTTCAGCATTACAACCATTTTTTTCTTTATATTGTTCTTTTTTCTAGTTTGATTTTCCCCCCATGACAATGGACACATTTGTACTAATTCTAATTACATTATGCTGTTAAATTTTAACATATGGGATACCCTGTTTGATATACACGGTGACAGTTTAAAATAATTTATAAAACATTATAAAACAAAATCTTACTTTTGAAGAAATCCAAGGGGCATTCTGTAAATCTATGTATTGTTTCTTTCCCTTTTATAATGATTTGTGTCATTTCTGAATATAAAGAAGTCTCTTTCCAACCAAACTACAAAAGCAAAATATGGGGATATCCTTTCACACTTATAAAGCCTACTTGAAAAGGAAACATATTCTACTAATTGTGTCCTCAACATCACAGTCCTTGGACTTTGGCTTTCTTTGCCATTTTCTGCCAGGCAGAGGAATGATTTGGACATTAGAAGACATAGCTACAACCTTGCTAAGCTAATTATTTTTAAAAGAAAAAATAGATAAACAATTTAGATGTATTTCCATGCGTTTTCAATTTAATTTAGCAAGCAAGAGTCCTGCTAGGAAGAGGAAAGGTAAGTATAATTTATTTCCCTTTGTCCATGGCAGAAACTACAGGCAGTCCCTGGGTGAAAAACATCTGACTTAAAGACAACCCTGAGATACAATTGGGCTGTCCATTGCCAAAAATGGCAGATGGTGCTCTTTCCCCAGAAGCCGATAAACCACAGAAGTGGTGTAAAGGCCCTAAGGAACTGCCAAAACCTCACATTTTGAATATACAGTCTCAGTGGTTTTTAGGTACTCACAGCCCCAGCGGCTAACTGGCCTGAGGAAAGAAAATGCCATTTGTCATTTCTACCTAGCCATTTGTAAGTATGAGTTCTGACTACGATACAAGTTCCAGTTAGAGTTAGAAATAGAACTTGTCCTTAACCCAAAGACATAGTAGTCACTTTCCCTACTGTTTCACAAATGTGAGTGCACACACGCCTATCCACGCATGCGCTCAGCCTTTCACGCATGCGCTTTGGCTTGAAAATGGGCCTAAAAAGGATGGCATAGAGCGGGGGCGGGTGGGTGGGCCTATTGTGATTTTCACTACCAGTTTGGGTGAATAGGTCCGAACCAGTTGAATACCACCTCTGCACCAAACACTACTGTGTATGACAATAAGAATCCTATACAGAAGATGAGTAGCATTACAGAATATGTGGCCCATGATATTCAAGGCTCTATGTAACTACCAGGAACAGAGGCCCATAGCCACTGGTTGAGTCTGGTGTGGATTCATTTGACTTTTTGCATTCCACCAGGATTTTAGGCAAGTTGGACACAATTATTGCTTACATGGGTTTCCACAAACTCCCAGAAGGCTATCCCCAGTTTGGATCTGGCAAATTTCTGGATCGGTTTTTAATGAAAAATAAATCAATTTATCCAATTAGACATCTTCCCTGAAAGTGGGTTGTAAAAACAAACAGCTTTCACTCCTAATAGTGAATACGAATGTGTTTGACTCATTTTGAAAACGATTGAATTGGTAGTCACCAGAACTTTATAGAGATAGAAAATGTTGAAAAATGTTTAATTCTATTTGTATTTTTAACTTACCACTCAGATTATGTTTCATCAATCAACAATGACTACTTAAGGCCTGTTGAACTTCACTTAGGGAACTTTGGAAAAACTTCTCAAGAGACTTCTGAAACAGCTGCTCTGAGCTTTTCTGATGATCCTTTGACATTAGGAATGTCTGTACCAGTGATGGGTTTCCATTTTTTTTACTACTGTTTTGCTCATGTGTGCACGTGCGTATGCTCGCACGAGATGCTTCTGTGCCACTGATCCGGGCCAAACTGGGAGCAATCCACCTCTGGTCTGTACACTCATGGACAGAAGACTTTAATATCTTATTTTTGTCCATTGTTGTTTTGCATTGTAACAAACGAGCTCCACCCACCACCCAGGCCATTACAACACAAAACAACAACGGACACACAGCCAGCACCAATCAGCACCAATCTATCAATCATGATACAACTACACAGCCAATCAATCCACTTACTGAAACAAAGCCAGCACTCCAACCCCCCCCCCCATGATTTATAGAAAGTCGGCAGCTCCGACCACACCTTACTCACACAAACACGAAGCCGAAAACACCAGCCTGAAAATGGTGAGTGAGACCTCGCCGAAATGTTGCCAAGACAATCCCAATCTTACACGGGAAAAGACCCGAATACAACAAGACCAGCATATACATACATACATACATACATGCATGCATGCATACATACATACATCAGAAGAACATTTATATCTAATGTTCATTTATCCAAAGGATAAAGTCTAGGGAAAACGGAGGGTATTCTTAGAATTATTGTATGTTATTTAGGTCTTAAAATATTATTGTAATTAATGGGCAAAACTTTATATACCAAGAATATGGAAGGGAGCCTACGGATGTGCTCCACAAAGATTTATATTGTATCATAATAAAATCACAAGCCACATCAAAGGTCAGTATATTTGTACAAAGAGATACTGACAGGATAACTGGAAAAAAAAACAGAAATGCACAAAGACACAATGCAACAAATGATTGTTAACCACTGATGAAGTAAAAGAAAATATTACTTCTATATCTCTGAGAAATATTAAACAAATTTTTATTAGGAGTGCCTTTGGCTAGCTGGGTGATTCCTACTCTTTCTACTTTTATGCATCAAGGTTATTTGTAGCTATGGAAACACTGGCATTCTAGAATATATTTGGTCTTGAAATAATTACGGGAAATATGTATACAAGCTGCTGAACTGCATCTTTCAAATTTAGCAGGAAGATGCTCTGCATTCAAAACCGATGGCAGGGAAGCAGCTTTAACGCCTAAAAGAAGAAGAATATTTAAGATTTATGCTAACATAATTCTGTGAAGCACATGAAGAGACTTCCTGTGGGAGCTCACTCCTTTGTACCATCTGTTTTTCTTTCTGCCAGTTCACAGAATGAGCCCACAAATGCCATTCTCTTCTATTTCAACGGCACTACGGGCTTTGATTCCTTAAGCAAAAGGTTATGCTGCACATATTGCATGAAATACCCTAATTAAAATAACCATAAAATATGTGGGAATTTTAAAAATTAGAAATGTTAAATTTCCATCTTCACATATTTTGAAAATATTGTGCATAATATTTCATAAGGATTTTTTTCCCCTGCATGCTTTATGATGGAGGTGTTCAGGAAAAAAAATGGAAGAGCTTCTGTTGGGCATTGAGGAAATACAAGTAACAAGACGAAAACTAAGTTAGAAATTGCTGCCTTCATTGTGACATTTGTTCCTAGTATCTCTTCAGGTAGATGCTCTAATGCTGCAAAATATTATTACTATTGGAAGCTTTATGTTTCCAGTAAAGGAATGCAGATTGTTTGAAGGTGATTTCCTCAAAGTGCATGCTTTTGTGTAAATAGCACCTTTTGCAAATTTCTGATCTTAAAAAAAAATCTTTACAATTTTGTAAGAAGGCTGCATTTTATTTCATAAATCATAAATTCAGATTCTTAATACCTTCTGTAATTAAATTAATTAAATGCAACACAGCACTATGAAAATACTACTATGGTTTCCCATAGTAATATGGGAAATCCCAAGATTTGCTTTTTTCTTACTTTGCTCTATTATACCTTATGTTCAAAAACCTGAAAAGTGAAAGAATTATGAAGAGAGAATCCCAAATCTGACCAAGCCGGATGCATATGGAAACTATTTTAACTGAAACATGAACATTTAAAGAATTTATTAAGATAAATGATGAAGATAAAAGAAGAACTGGTAATGTGATTGAGATTAGATATGGTTTCATCACAAGAAGGGGGGGGGGAGAGAACAATCCATTTTATGATCCATTTTCTAAGTAAAGACAAGAACTATTGATCTAGTTAAGCTGGATAGATATATTTAAGACTGTGGATAAGGTGCAATTTGTGAGGTTTGGAGCAGGGGGTGGGAGAAAGATGAAAACAAAGAACAATTCCAAAACTTATTGAGTTTGAGAATTATAACCATTTCCTTTCACCAACCATAATTTAAAAGATTTGCTTTGCTACAGGTAGCCCTCAACTTATGATCACAATTGAGACTTGAACTTCTGTTGTTAAGTGAATTACACCCGATTTTACAATCCTTTTTGCATAGTCATTAATCAAAACTGTGATGCATCATGTGGGGTTTAAGCGAATTCTGCATCACCCATTGGCTTTGCTTGTCAGAAGCCACCGGGGAAGGTCACAAATAGATATCACATGACTTTGAAACACTGCAACCATTGTAAATGGATTCTTGTTGTCAAGGGTGTAAATTTTCATCATTTGATCACAGGAATACTGCGACAGTTATAAGTGTGAGGATAACCATAAGTGACTTTTGCAGCACTAATATAACTTCAGTCACAAATGAATGATTGTAAGTTAAGGGTGTAGTCTTCAGTGACGTGCGGTGAGGTTTATGGCTGGTGAGGCTGGTGATGTCATCAGGAAGGCGGGGAATGGGACCACGTGTGCTGGAGGCTCAGGCTGCCTCAGCCTCCAGCACACGTGATCCCATTCCCTGCCTTCCTGAGCGTGCTCCGCCGGCTCGCGCTCCGCAGTCCTCGAAAGCGACTGGGGAACGACGAGAACATTCCTGCCTCTGCTGGACTTTGCGCGCTCCTCGCGACTGCATATTGCAGTCGCGAGGAGTGCGCGAAATCCAGCAGAGGCAGGAAGGTTCTCGTCATTCCCCAGTCGCTTTCGTGCCTTCATCATCCAGGAGCGCTGACAACATTTCTGCCTCTGCAGCTCCCGGGCGCGGCCGGACGGATGTAGCCACAGCGACGCCGAGGCGGTCCGGGTGGACGAAAGAGCGAGCGAGGCAGCCTGATCCTCGGTCGCTCGCCCGCCGCACTGCCTCAGCGCCATTCTGGCTACCTCAGCGTGCCCGGACGGATGTATATAATATTATATATATATATACTATTATTTCATGAAGAGAGGTGAGGCTCTGCCTCCCCTGCCTCTTCTGACCGCACATCCCTGGTAGTCTTTCTCTATATATTTGGGTCCCCTACAATCAACTTGTATAGTGTTTATTGCATTGAATGAAATATAATCTTGACATGAATCACCTTAGATACAAATGACAAACTAAATATACATATAAAGCATATAACAAAATACCAATTTAATATTAGATCAGTTGGCAGTCAAAGATTATTGGCCATTGAAGGTAAGATAGTTAAGCAGAAAACTAGATACGGGTGGACATGATTAATGGATATACTGAACAGGAACAGAACTGAGTGCCCTTTTCCAGACAGGTCTCAGAAGGGAAAGCTAACTCACCAGCTCTTCTCTTAGAGATTTGCACCTTTAAAGAACAGAGTCAAGCCTTTTCAATTGCAACCTCATCACTTTGGAACAATTTACTTCCTGATAGCAGATTAGTTTCTACCTATGGGAAGGTGTTAAAATCTGACTTTTTAAATAGATCAAGGAACTCATTTTAGTCAATTCTCATGAGTTGCATTTTAATGTTTACCTGTGGGGGGGAAATCAATATGTAATATTTATTGTAATTGATTATCTTATTATATCCTTTTTTTTCTTTTCCATCTTCTTACCTAAGATGAGTAATGTAAGCCACTCAAAATGCTTTAGAACTGTAGGAGCACATAAGCCAAAGAAACAAATAAACCAATGCACCATACATAATACAATTTTCTCAATAGATTGTTTTGGAAAAAAATTTCCCCAATATAAAAGCATGGCTTTTTATGGCTTAAATTCCTGGTATTGTCCCAAATAGGTCATTATTTGGGGGAGGGGGGGAGATCCTTCTTATTCTGGTCCAAGTGTGTGTATAGGAATCCCCAGTATAGAAAAAGAAATTTCTAGTAAATGGAAATTCAAAAGAAAAATATAATGACTTTTTGGGCTAGAATATTCTATAGGGCAGTAGCAATATGCTTGTATATAAATACACACCCACACCTATTTCTTTGTAGAATATATAACCAGAGGGCATCTCTTTTACCCACTCTGGCAGATGGCATTTTAACATCTAGGGCACTGCAAAGAAATACCTACTCTATTGCTTGAGGCTGTTGGAGTAACTCAGCAGAATACAAATATTGGCAGGATTCAAAGAAACAGAATTAAGGCATAAATCGTATCATTTTCAGACTACTTGCGTGTAATAGAGTTGTAAATGTAAGCAAAGGAAGTTTATTGCTAATTCACATACACGTCCCAATTTCTCTAACAGTCCTTTTCTTTGGAAACAGAAAATCTCTATGATAGCTATTTTTGCTAAAAATTTATAGTAATGGATTCAATTTAAAAAAAAACAGCACTGTAGTCTAGCAAACTGATTTCAAGAGTTACAATTTCTAGTACAAGTTCCTCAAAAATAGTGTCATATAGTAGTTATATGATGGACTTACAGCAGAAGATTAAAATTGCTACTCAACAATGGAAAGTGACAAAAGAAGTAACAAAGGAATTTTGAGCAGCCAGTCCTCATTCTATTCCACAGAGTACTAATGGAAATAATATGAATATTAGTACAATAATGAATACATTGAAATATACAATATAAATGGTGGGTGTCCATTATATAACTTGCAAGGTATAAATTGCAAATAAGAATTACAATCTTGGTTCTAGTGGGAAGAACAGGCAAATCAAGTACAAAACTATTACCGTGTTTCCCCCAAAATACAACCTGTCCTGAAACTGAAGACTTGCCACATTTGGGCAAAAATATAAGCCCACCCCTCCAAAATAACCCCCCTGGACAACAACCCCCCGCTCTGGCCAGGCAGAGCACCACTCACCAACATAGTGCTATCCTGAAGGGGCCAAGCCGCAGGAGCCGGGGGCGGGAGAAAAGCGCTCACATTGCTTGGCGCCTTTGGGATACCGCTAGGTTGGGGAGTGGCATTCTGCCTGGCTGGAGGGGGGAGTTGCTGGGCGGCTGCTCCCTTGTGAACTGGCTCCTGAGGAGCCGGGCACAGCCTCAGGGGCAAAGCAGCCATGAGGTGACCAAGCTCATGAGCAACCGCCTGGCAACCCCCCTCTTCAACTGGGCAGAGCGCCATTCACTGACCTAGGGGGTATCACTAAGGTGCCAAGCCACGTGGCGCTCTGCCCGCTCTCCAGCTTGGCACATTAGGGATATCCGCTAGGTCAGTGAATGGTGCTCTGCCCAGCTTGAGAGGGGGTTTGCTGGGCAGTTGCTCGTAAGCTTGGTCACCTCATGGCTGCTTCGCCCCTGAGGCTGTGCCTGGCTCTTCAGGAGCCAGTTCGCAAGGGAGCAGCAACCCCAAAACAATAAGCCCTCCCCTATAATAAGCCCAAGGCCATATTTTGTAAGTAAAAAGAAAATAAGACCCTGTCATCTTTTTGGGGAAACAAGGTAATATAACAAAATGTGACAGAAAAAAGTTAAAACAAACCCATCAATGATGAGAAATCAGCAATTTAAGCAAAGTTAATTAGCAACTCAAGTAATTTTTCTAGTTCTTATTTAAAAAGGTTGTTTCAGCACTCAAATCTCCCTTTTAATGTTTCTTAAATATTTTGTTTAAAAAAAAAGTTGGAGATTCTCCATTTGCTTTGATAAACCCGCTCAGTGATTCTTGTCTGATTTGCAGTTTTTACATTTTTAAAATAATTTTTGTTATGCTTGAAGCAACACCTGGATTATTTAGGACCGAGATATGAGGCACCCAAGATGGCTATTGGTCATATTCCATCAGGACAAATGATATATGAGGGTTAAGAAAAAGTCACAACATATGATTTTTACCGATTTATACATATCTAATAAAAGCAGTTTGATGTTACTTTTGAGTTGCAGAATACTATATGTAATTCAGCTACACAAAAGCTTTAAGATGACAAGTGAGTAATAGAATAACCCTCAAACCTGCAGGCAATAACCTTTTCTTTCAATTCACCTGCAGTAAAATTACTCCATCATATAGCTCTCTACTTCATTGTCACAAACACTCAGCTCGCTCAAAAAACTCATTATATTCCACACAAAATACATTCTGTGAAAATTGAACAACACCCACCAACACCCCATCAACAATAACATTAATTTCTTAGTTTTCCTATAAAGCTGCAGCCAAGGCGCAGGAATATTTTTTTTTGTTTCCAATTCACACTAATAGTAATAACAGTCTCGTCTTTTTATATGTTGTATCTTCCATTTGTTGTAGGCATTTCTAAAAGTAGCAAGCATTTCAGATAAGTCTGTACACCGAGGCAATGACAACAGCTGATATTTCCCATGACTGCACATGATAGAATTATACCTTCTTCAAAACAGATCAAAAGACTCTTGTAGTAATTATAGCAAACATGAGTAAGCAATCTTTTCAAGACTTTTTAAGGCTAAGGGTGACATCCAGTCATTTGGGATAGGCTGGGACTTTCATGCTAAAGGTACAAATCACAGAAATTCAGATTAACACTAACATTTCAATTCACTGAATCATTAAGTGGGAAATGGGAAGCACCCTGAGATCCATATAAAAACTTGGGGGCATCACATTGGGCTGTGCAGTTCACAGGACTTGGGTTGCCCACCTAGAGATGTTTCTGGATCCTAGAAGTAGGCTTCAGAGGTTGCTGTGTTGCTTCTATAATCCTCCTTGCTTACATCCACAAATGCAAAGGTTAACAGTAGTCCAAAGTAAGAATAGTAACAGAAGTGACAGTGACAACAGCACTAAGAAATATAATTTCTTAAATCTAAGAATATTGTCAGTGGTAGAAAGTATCTTAAAAGGGAAAAAAAGTAATTTAAAGGGTGAATTAAGAAAACAAAAGCAAAATGCTAAGCATAGAAAGACAAATGTAAGTCAATTTCAATTTCAATTTATTTGTGCTTCTAGACCGCCCCCTCTCCCAGAAGGGACTCGGGGCGGTGTAAAAGTGCAAAAGATGTGGCCAAAGAGAACAAGGATTGATTAAAGTTAAAAAGGCAGAGAAAATGTAGAATTATTTTGATGGAAATAAATACACTTATGTTAGAAGTAGGTGGAAAGGATGTCTAGCTGAGAGTACAGAATTAAATGTTAAAAGTCATGAAATAATTGATGAAAAAAGAAATCATAAATGCTGCGACTATGTTGCAAAACATTAAATTTGCAGATGTAGAGAGGATAACTCTAGCAGAAATGTGGATGCCGTCCACTTTTGAAGCAGCTGTGCAATTTGTTTAACAAATGTGCAAGAGCATATCTGTGCTAGAGAACTTGGAGAATGCTCTTAGAGTAGTGGTTAGGTATCTGCTCTGCTGTGAAAAACAAACGTTTAATGAAAGTTGCAAGAAGGTTCGTATGTAATAATTTGTTATGCTGAAGTGAGGAGAAACTCAAGTTGAATACATCAAGAATAAAGAAGTGGTTGTTGTAAAACAAAAATAGGCTCATGAATAAGCCATACTGATTTAAGATGAAGATGGGTGACCAATATAAAATCACTATGCTGAGGGAATGAGTTGAGAAAATAAATGACATTCCAGTCACACAATATATATATATATAAAGAAAGAGTGAAACAGGTTGAAAATATGGTTATAATTGGATAGAGCTGAGAAGGATAGGAACGTGAGAAATATGAGGAATTTAAAGAACAAAGGCAATGTATGAAATAATTGTGGTTGCAGAAGGAGTGAATGGAACAAGTGTAACGTACGTTTTGCTTTTTCTTTATCTTACCTCATATTTTTAATTTCTTATTATTTCTCACTCTTTTTTACCTTATGCACAGGATCCTTATGCTAAATAAGAGTAGTGTGTTAGGTATGTAACTATGTATAAAAATTAAAATATTCTATTGGAGAGATAATCTGTGCCAGCCCTGAAACAAAGAGGAGGAGAGAAAAAAATATTGTTGCATTAAAACCCCAAAACAAATTAACATGGAAGCAAAAAACATAGAAAAATATCTTGTCATATTATACAATACAATACAATACAGAGTTGGAAGGGACCTTGGAGGTCTTCTAGTCCAATCCCCTGCCTCAGCAGGAAACCCTATACCGTTTCAGACAAATGGCTATCCAACATCTTCTTAAAGACTTCCAGAAGATGTTGGATAGCCATATTCTTGATGGGAAAACAGGTTCAGAAAATAATAAAGGATAACACAAGATGTCTACACATATATGCTAACTGAAATAATGAAATGCATCACTTTTGAGTTCCACCTTTGTGCCAAAATGCCATAAATGTTAACAGGGATTAAAAAATCATCATGAGCTAATGTTTAATATTACCTTTTTGCACACCTTTATAACTTGTTTCTTCTTAGCACTTCTGGCATCCTCGTCATTTGTATTGAGTATTATTTACAATGTTATTTATATGTTAATTTTATCAAGGAATTTCAAGTTATACAAGTCTTGGCTTCTACCTGAATTGCTCAGAAGCAACTGATAAATATTCCACAACGTTTGTTTTCTTCTTCTAATTGAAGGACTGAGATAATGTATCATCATCAAGATGACAGCAAGCTACCTCCAAGTAACTAAAACTGTAACTCACTTAAGCTTGAAATTGCGATGACTTAAATAGAAATAGAAATCTTGTTGTGTTTACAGTACAGTTAGCCCTCAACGTATGACCACAACTGAGCCCAAATTTTCTATTGCAAAGTGAGACACTTGTTAAGTGGGTTTGGTCCCATTTGATGAACTTTCTTGCCACAGTTGTTAAGTAGATCACTGCAGCTGATAAGTTAGTAAGTGAATCTGGTTTCCCGCTGACTTTGCTGGTCAGAAGGTCGCAAAAGGTGATCACATGACCTTGAGGCACATCCAAATTTTGATCACCTGATCATAGAGATGCCGCAAAGGTTGTACTGTGAAAAATGCTCATAAGTCACATTTTTCAGTGCTGTTGTAATGGTCACTAAATGAACTATTGTAAGTTGAGAACTACCTGTATGTTAGCTTAGTAAAGGCCAGTAAAGGAGGCTGCTAGGAGTCTTTCTCATACAGTTGTGAGTTCTATGTTATGAGTTCCTCTAGTACAGGTATTTTCAAAAACAGATTGGTCACATGAATGCTACACTTCTAAAAATTCTTTTTTAAATCTAAAAAAACCTGGCACATATTTCTCTCTCTTTATATATATAAAAAAAAGAAATATCATGGAGAGTCAGAATATAGGTTTCCAGTTTCAACAATTACTTTCATACAATTGTGAAAAAAATAATACAGAAGGGGGAAAACTCAGTATGGGGCCACTAGCACTGAAATCTGGTTCAAATTCTGAAGTTAAGCAGAAGAGGAATTTAGAAGAGATTATGATTTTTTTACTTAGTAATTTAACAAGATTGCTGCTAGTGGAACTTGGGGATATGAAAGAAAATCCAGGACCACTTAAGGCGAAACCCACAAAGGATAGAGAGTAGGTTAAGACTAATTTACAGCTCAGAATCTGAAGGAGAAAAATAACTTGACAGATTTAAAACTTTGTTCTAAACTCAACTGATATTTATCTCCCCAGAGAGCAGTTTCTCTGACCTTACTTTTTTTTTATAACTTCTGAAAAGAGCTGAAATGAAAATTCAGACAATGATTTTCATAATATTATTATGCTGTTGTTAATGTTATTTGACCACTGATTATTTTGTTAATGGGGGTCTTCTCATTAATCTTCCTTCTCAATTGTGCTCTTATTTCTATAACTTGGGTGTTCCATCTCTCCTAATTTGCATTTGTGAACACTTGTTCAACTTTCCTGCTTCATTTGTTTCTGCTATCTGTATATTAACATATATTTATCTGTTTATTACAGGAAATAAATTCAGATTTATAAATCCGTAGAGCTTTATTTTTTACAGTTATTCAGCAAATTAACAATTTACACTAAAGTTACCACATCCTTGTTTAACTTGTCAGTTTAATATAATTGTTTTACAATATTAAAATAATTTTGCTGACAATAAGCTAGGCAAATTTCTCACTTTTCTATAAAACATAAATGTTATACCAACAACTGTATGAGAAATTAATTTAAAACATAGTACTAATATATCTTTAGTATTTTTTCTACAATAATACATTCAGTGTTATTTTATAATATACTCACTGATGATAAATTCAAATAATTCAAACACATAAATTATGTATACTTATTGCTCAATAAAAATAAAATTGGGCTTACTCGATGCAATAAAATAAATAAGAGCATAAACAAAATGATTAAAATAAAGAGCACAAAAGATACAATATTCAATAATTAGACAGAAAAATTCAAAATAGGTCCATTCTTCTATTTCAAATCCACTTCACATGGAGAAAATTATCCTAATTCTTCTGACATTTATGAAATTTTCCTGCATATGAATGTATGCACAATTTAATTTTGAACTAATATATTTGTATTAATGTCTAATATGCAATATCAATCATTGATGTTCCATTAGTGTCATTAATTTGAAATTAATCTTAAAAAATTATTATTACAATACAAAGATTTATGTGGCTCTTGAACTTCTGGAAGTGACACAATCCCAGTTATGATATGATTATTAATAAACCTAGTAGTCTTCTTAATTAAGAACACTTTTATGCTCATGCTTCATGTTAAAATAGGTCCCCATTTCAGATATTAATTATGTATGGCTTAATTATGGCTTAATTCTAAGTGGTAAATACCATCTGAACACAACTGTCAACACATTTTCAGTACATTAATATCTGTCAGTGGTTTCTTCTTTTTTAAACATTGGAAGAAAATTAAAATAAATTTCTACAAGGCTGAATTTCCCTACTGATTCCACAACTATTCCCACTCTAATACTGCATGCATTTTTGTATCTATTCTTTTGCATTTATTTTGGAGAAAACTATTACAATCTCAAAATTCGCAAGCAGTTGGAATGTTCAGCTTTTCATATTTAGATTTACACTATTGTAAATTCCATTAATTGGAACTACATTCAACTAATGAAGTTGTATTAGCCTGTAATCCGAGCATTATTTCTATTCCCATGTTTTATTATTTACGTTAGTTCAAGTTAGGATTGTGTAAGCAAGACAGAAGTGGAATAAGGAAGGACAATGGACAAGAATGGGTAAGTTGCAGAAAGTGATTTGCAGCAATTTTCTATCTTGGAAAAAAATTGTATGACAATACCCTCCAATCTGTAATGTTTATGTATTACTTTTCTAATGTTCCATTTTACTTTGCAATTATAACTTCCTCCAGATTGAGTTAAAATATTCATTTTTGAAGGTAATTAATTTCAGGACATATGTTACATATTTTGAGTGATATATGAATTTGTTCTCCTTTATATACATATACATACATACATACACACACACACACACAATATATATGCTTTAATAGATATTTTATAAACGTTTCATTATATAGTTTCATTTTTGTCAGCTGCTTACTATTTACTTTGCATTGCAGTTATATTTCAATAATCTCTGCTAACCATTTATTAAACATTAAGACAATTTTATAATAAAAAATAGAATTGCAGTCATTACACTATATGTTGTAGATGATTCCTAGGCAAGCCGAGTCTAGATAAGCACAAACTCACTGAGGCAACTCATTCTTTTTTAATTCTCCTGCCAAATCATTGCTTTGATTTGGTGAACCAACTCACCACTGGACAATTCAACAATTCAATTTAATTATTAAAACATTATTTTAATTTTTTTCATTCACATTTTATTTTCTCCCTCTTTTTGCATCCTTTCTTTAATGGATCTATTTGACTATTTATTTGACATTAGTGTAACTCTTGTCCCACGGCAAGTTGTTCCATGGTAAGTTGGCCACGGCAAGTTGGCTGTGTTGAGTTGGCCACGGTGAGCTGGCTGTGGTGAGATGTCGTAGACTTCAAAGCAATGATTTGCCAGGAGAATTAAAAAAGAATGAGGTAGGAGGCTAAAACTGCAATGACTTGCTTTTACTATAGCTACTGTATACACTGTATGTATGTGTCCATTGACCAGAATTGTGAAAAACTTGGTGTCAAGAGAAGAACAAGAAGGCATGGAATTAACCAAGCTGGGGAGAGATGCTGTTATGAAGCATAAAGGGGTCACTTATTATTTCACTCATCTTCAGACAATCAAATGAAGGGCCTTAACTAGGACAATCCCCATGGATAAAAAAGTGGTTTGAAGAAGCAGAATTTAAAAAGGAGCTCTTGAATCTTCTTTTCCAAAAGTGACTCTGTGTCTGAAATGAAACTCATAAACACTAAAAAAAATATATTAAGAATTGTATAATTACTCCAGGTAAGATTCAAGAGGTCTTAAAATCCATATAATGGATTTGCTTTTACTATACTATAATTACTCCAGGTAAGATTCAAGAGGTCTTAAAATCCATATAATGGCTGGAACCTAGTGGATAATGAATATATTGTCGTGCTTAATTTCCCTTTTGGTATTTATCTTTCAGTTTACAAGAAAAAGAAGTTTCTGCTGTGTTTTTTATAATCAATCTCTCCTCTTCTCCCTTGTTAAGACCGTGTGGTGCCTGGTTTCATATATGACATTAAAATAAGGTAACGTGTTAGGCAGTAAGATTAATCTTTAATAAATCCTCATGGGATCAAATACCATGATTTTGTAAGTATTATGGTTGGCCTTTAAAACAAACGCATCATGATTAGTGATCCCTGATCACATTACTTATGTTTTCTAAGAATTATTTTTAAAAACCCTAATGAATATCTATCAGAGCATACAACTAATTAGTCTGATACAGCTATCTCATATGTTTGGAATTACATAGTGCATTATATGTACTCTAATTATGAAATTAATCAATTATGGCATTACCAAGTTCTAGTAAGTGTTCTTTGCTGATAATCTTAAATTATCTGGAATAAACAAAATTCCATTCTTACAAGAACCTTAACATCTATAAATTGACAAGGATACTGTACAATCAATTAATCATTCCCATAATAGAATCACCTCTAAAGATCTTTAAGTTGTAATAACAAGAGTGCTAATAGGTACAAAATTCAAAGAGGTTTTTTCTTAGTAAATGACAAATCTGGACTGTACACATGAAGCTTACAGTAATAATGTGAGCAAGCTACATAACAACATCCAATAATAATTTACTAATATATGCAGTTTAATGAACAAATTAATGTGCTGCACCAGTTCTGCTTTGCAGTCATGGCAAAACCTGCTCTTATATAGCCTTAATTTAGCAACCATAATTGGGATTGGAAACACAGTCACTAAGTGGAAATTCAGATGACCATGACTGTGTTTCAATTTTATTTAATTTATTATTTCCTTTTTCCTCACTCCTCCACCCTTTTTAATGCTCATCTAGATGGTGGAATAGATAGCAAGAAGTAAATTAATGTTTTTATTTACATTTTTTGTAGAAGAAGAGATTACAGGAAAATAGCTAAGCACACAATAGGGAATATGTATCAAAAGGAATACGCTAGTGCCAACTATTTGCCTGGCACACTCAGGAATAGGATTCATGAGGATGCTAGGCAAACAGTCTGTGCTTGTGCATTACTTTTGCTGTATATTCCCCATTGTGTACTTGCTTA
Source organism: Natrix helvetica (assembly GCF_964273705.1). Taxonomy (NCBI): domain Eukaryota; kingdom Metazoa; phylum Chordata; class Lepidosauria; order Squamata; family Natricidae; genus Natrix; species Natrix helvetica. The sequence goes on from NC_138549.1 coordinate 29,189,219, forward strand.
CTGTCTTGTAATCCTTTTCTCTACAAACTCTCCACTCTGCAAGTGCGGGGGAAATGGCTCAGGCACAGGACAACACAGGCATGCTTTGGTTGCAAAGTTATTATTCAACGCTATCATAACTTCAGATGGTTGCTGCAAGGCATTTGGTAAGCAAGAACTCCTTGCAACTTATAATCAGTTGCAGTAAAAACACAAAAAGTAATTTAGGTTGACAAGAAAAAGTATCTACAATGAATAGTGTATTTCTGAGAAATTTGGGAATGCTTGCAGTGATACCCAAAAGAATAAGCAATCACTAACCATAAGGTCTGTAGAGATTCTCAGTCATCCAGGTCATGGTTGTCCCAAAGGGGGCAACTGGACTTCCTTGTTTTTTTTTCTTTTGAAAAAACATTTCACTTCTCATCCAAGAAGTTTTTTCAGCTCTGACAAGATTGACTGCTCTGACTGCCCTTTCATTCCCGACTATCCTGTCAGAGCTGAAGAAGCTTCTTAGATGAGAAGTGAAATATCTTCAGAAGAAAAAACAAGGAAGTCCAGTTGCCTCCCGAAAAAGCATCCCTGGGACACTAACCATAAGATTAAAAGAAAGAAAGAAAAACTGATTCCTTTGATGAATACTCAAGTGGATGTGGTTGGAGGGTTTCATATTTATGGGAGACAGCAGAATGACACTATTTCTTCCTATTAGTGAATACGAAAAGTTTCTTATAGGTAAGAATTATTAGAACATTTGCTTCTATAATCATCTGTGACTGGTTCTTTTTATAGTTAACATTAACCCAGATTTTTCACTTACCACTTTTATTTCTTAAAAAGGGTTTCTGAATCGTTTCTTTTTCTTTTCAGATTTTAGTGGCTTTCTGCTATATATCTCAAATTATTAGTGTTTGTAACTCCACTTTTAATTCCAGCTGTCAATCATTTCAGTTATATTACTGTCAACCAATTTGGAAGTCCAATGGGATGTGGCAGCAGACAAGTTGAATAAATAAAATACCTAGATAATATAATCAGTGTACAAGTTAAACAGATGTGATGACTACATGCATCCTGCCTCTTGCCTTCCCTATTCTGAACTATTTCTCCAAACTCAGTTCTTAATAGCAGCCTCTTAGTCTTCTTTTTCTCCAGAGAAAAGGCAGATAATCTGGTACGCACATTACCCTTAACCTATTCCTCATTTCGGCATAATCTACACCAGTTATGTCCAACCTTGGCAACTTAAGACTTTTGGACTTCAACTCCCAGAATTTCACAGTCAGCCATGCTAGCTGGGGAATTCTGGGAGTTGCAATCCACAAATCTTAAAGCTGTCAACGTTGAACATTCCTGATCTAAATAATCAATGGCTTTGCTATAGTCAATAAAGTGAACATGCTACATACTTTCAGTCTCTCATCACATTTCTCCATCTTTCCTAAATAAACTGTGCCTTTGGCATTTGTTTTTTTTCTTTGTAAGATCTAATGAGGTAGTAATACCATTCTATAAAGCCTTAATAAGACCACACCTAGAATACTGCATCCAGTTTTGGTCACCACTCTATAAAATAGACGTTAAAACTCTAGAAAGAGTGTAGAGAAGAGCAACCAAGATGATTAGGAGACTCAAGGCTAAAACATATGATGAACGGTTGCATGAACTGGTCATGGCTAGTCTAGTGAAGAGAAGGACCAGGAGAGACATGATAGCAGTGTTCCAATATTTGTGGGGTTGCCACAGAGAGGAAGGGGAGTCAAACTATTTTCCAAAGCACCTGAAGGCCAGTCAAGGAATAATGGATGGAAACTGAACAAGGTGAGATTCAACCTGGAAATAAGGAGAAATTTTCTGGCAGTGAGAGCAATCAACCAATGGAACAGCTTGCCTTCAAAAGTTGTGGGAGCTTCATCATTGGAAAGCTTTCAAGAAGAGACCGGACTGCCATCTGTCAAAAATGATGTAGGGTCTCCTGCTTTGGCAGGGGGTTGGACTGGATGATCTACAAAGTCCCTTCCAACTCGGTTAACCTGATCTGATGTTAAACTCTGCTTGTATGAAGAATTAGAGCTATTTGGTCATAAAAGGCACATTCCCTTACATTTTACTTCTTCACTACATAATCAATAGTTAGTTTCATATTAGTTAACATATAATTTACTTAACTACCTCTTTTGCCTCTTTTAACACTTTGGTAAGTATTCATCTGTGCCTCAATTCAATTGTACTTGATAGCTGATTTTGAGAGGAAGGCGTACCAATGCTTTATTTTCTAATGGATTAGTACTTGAATATATATTTTCTTTACAAATATTGATATCATTGTAAGCTGAATATATCCCATATCATAATCATCATGAATGTGATTTTGAACCTTAATGACAAAAGTTTGTGCACTTTTGCTTTATCCCATTCCTACATACCATATTTTCCCCAAAATAAGTTCTTCCCAGATAGGTCATTTGAGGTGGTCATTTGAGGTGACCATGCTCGCTGCCTCCTGCACCTCAAAAATAATAAGACCTCCCTGAAAATAAGGCCAAGCGCTTATTTCGGGGGGGGGGGGAGAAAATAAGAACCTGTCTTATTTTTGGGAAAACATGGTAGAAATTTTGTTCATAATGTTTAACTGTTTGTTGTTCAAGTGTGTAAGTTATTTTTACAATAAGACTTGTGAATCAGTCAATGCTTGCTGTAGCTTCAAGAGCTCTCTTGAAACAAAGAGGAGGTAACAAAGCTGTTCAATTTGGCTGCATTGTGGTTAGTGAAGTGGAAATAGCAACTGCAGTTTTCACATGTACAATGTATTATCAAATCATATGAAAATAAATTTAGAACAAAGTATCCTAGCTCTTGGACCATAATTTTGGATGGTACTGTACTCTATGCTTTCGACAATTCTGAAAATGTTGTTCTTTTTAGCTTTGACTACTGTAGTTATTATTATTTTGTTTTGTTTCCATGCAGATAACAACTGGCAGCTATCTAAAAGCTTCTGTTTCCAAACAATATGTGATGTGTTCAATGCATACCCCGCACTGTAATCTGTATTTATGGTTCAGTAGTTTCAAAGACTGGCAATCAAGTTCTGAAATAAACGGAATTGCTACTCCAGCCTAAACTAAATTGGTTTGAGTAACTGCCAGATCTGGTAATTTTTGGAGACACAGCCGGAGTCTTGTTCTACTTCAGTATATAAAACTGGATAGAACTTTGAGGCAACCTCTTTAAATAAATATGTCTGAAAACTAGAGTGCCTTTTGCTATCAAATATGGATCAAATGTGACCAATATATAGATCAGAGAAAGCTTCAAATGGATGCTTCAAATCAAGGACTTCTTCACGTAAAGCACCTCTTATTCTCTTCCACTGGCACCTGAAAGCTGGTTTGTGAAACAACATGGAGCCTTCCACTTTTGACCAGCTTTGCAAAGCAACCGTATTATTTTCACATGGTTTTGTTCTAAGGCCACCTGCATCATAAGGAGCTTCCAATATAATGCAATACTGGAAGTGTCAACTCACACTACATATGCAATAGCCTCTTTCAGCTTAGAAAAATGTTAGAAGAGGACGTAGGATAATGCAACAAGTCACCCCATCCACACAAACTGTAGCCAGCCAGCACCGTAATTAGCATATTAAGCAATTAGAATTATCAACTGTATTAATGCATCCGTTCTTATTCCACTTTCAGAGCAGTTAAAATAGTCCTGACAAATATAAAACGTAAGGCATAAAACTTAGGTTTCAAGAATGTACACCTGTACTCTTCAATATCTTCACAAATGACTTAGATGAGGGAATAGAAGGTGAACTCATCAAATTCCCAGATGACTGTTATATAATAAAGTTTACTAAATGCTATGCCCTGCCTATAATTACAAATAAGATCATTAGTTTGATGTTCAATTTTTGTACATTTTTTGCCTAATTTTTATTAGAAGTCATGAGACATAACTAACTTTTATTTCATTTTTATTCTTTTGCATTTAAAATAACGCTTTGGTGGGCCTTCGGCACTATGGCTATTATGCCTAATGAATAAGTTGTTTCTGCTTCCAAGACAGCATTTGTACCTCACTAGAGATGATTCACACCCTGGTCAGTGTCTCTTCCCACTTCTACCATCAGGCAGAAGCCACCGAAGCATAGCCAACCGAACAAATAGGTTTAGAAATAGTTTCTATCCTTGGGCTGTCAGACTCTTAAACACAACCACAATCACTCCATGCACACGCAGAAACGTATCACTAGTTTTTCTTTTCTTTCTTTCCCCCATCCTAATTACTTGCATAGGGATTATTCTTTATACTATTTATATTATTTGTATTTTTGTCATGTATTGCACCAGTGAGGATAAAACCATTTCCATGTATACAACCAATTTTGTTGTATACATGATGTACAATGACAATAAATGCTATTCTATGCTATTTGTTCCTGTCTTCTTAATATTTCTGAATCTAACTATATTTTTCTTGCCAGTGGGCCTGTATATTTACGTTCAAATGTGAGGACCACTTTTTATATATTCCAGAAAAGAAATTGTTTCTAACAATCAAAAGCAGGATCATGAAAACATAAATAGGAATAGGGTATCAACCTTCACAGATAAACCAACATACCTTTAAACGAGTTCCCTCTCATGCAGTTTCTCCTTCCTGATGCTCCCAATTATGGCTGGGAATCTGGTCTAAAATATAGTATATGCTCAAGAGAAAGCAAAACAAAAGGATGATGAAAGACACAATGGTGTACCTGGGGCCTACACACTCACATTCTATACATTACACATTGGGTTCCTGCTGGTTAGGGCCAGTTTGGCTGAACCGGTAGTGGTTTGGCAGCCTGGGTTGTAGGAATCGGCAGTGACCCAGGCCTGCCACACCCTGAACCAGTTTTCCTATGGTGGCGCCATCTTGATTTTCATTGCACAAATTTATTTGTTTTTTCAATTTTTAATGTTTTGCGCATGCACAGACCTATTTATGTGCAAATGTGCACACGCATGGAGTGCACTTTTGCGTGCATCGAACCAGCAGTAATGCCATCAGTAACCCACCCCTAAATTCAACCATATGATAATGGAAGTCAAAATAATCCAACAGTTAAGGGGAACTATTTAGTGGTCATATTAAGTACTCCTGATCTTAGTACTTCTTGCACTGGGTGTTGGTGAAAACCATTTAATATAAAATGCAGTGATATTTTTAAAAATCTAGCTTTATATCAATTTTTTTATTTATATTAACATTGTTTGCATTGAATTTATATTAGAAGTATTTAATGCACTTAACCATACTTGTATATTATAGGATTGTAGATCATATATTTCTTGTTGGTATCTTCAACAAAGAGTGAGCATTTCTCCACCCTTAATTTACTCTATCTGAATTGTAAATTGTTTGTCCGTAAGAATTCCCTGCCCTTCTGTATTTTTTATCAACAATAATACAAGTTTTATTATGGTGATTTTTAGTAGTGAATGTAGTTTAATTTCCCTCCAGCTTTTTCATTTAAATGGATTTCTCAAAATAATACATTACTGCTTATAATACATTACCTCTCAAGATAATACAATACCAGTCATAATACAGATTAAAATTCTCTCTAAAAAATGTAAAAAAAAATAAACTTAATAAAGTGAAACTCGGGTAAACCATGAACTGCTGCTGGAGGCAGGCAGGGAGGTTGTTTTATCCTGGAAAATCCCAGCCTGGCTGATCTTCTCCCAAACCAAGATTGGCAGATTAATCACTATGCTTTAATTATGTTCAATTTGTAATAATGAAAATACATCCTGCATTTCAGTTATTTACATTACGATTCATAATAGTAGCAAAATTACAGTTATGAAGTATAAAAATAATTTTATGGTTGGGGGTCACCACAACACAAGGAACTGTATTAAAGGGTCACGGCATTGGGAAGGTTGAGAACCACTGACCTAAACCCAACACTCTAAGATTGCTTCTGTGACAACTAAGATGATAAATATTAATAATAAATCTGTTTATCTTGTGCATACTCATCCATAATTATCACCATGTTGTCAACTGCTGCGAGAAATAGTTAATACAACTGTATATCTGTGTTTGTGATGATTCCAGGCAATAACCTCTAAACCTGTACACATCTAATGAGAGAGAGTCAGGAAACACAACAGTATTTTCTTTTTATAATGGAGGGCTTTTAATTCAATTGAAAAAATATTTTTGATGATTAATGAAACATTTTATATTAGTTGATAACACTCAAAAAATTCAGTACATTTTCTGCTGTTCTTCATCATGTGCATTTTCTTATAAAGGTACAAAAAACAACCTAAGTGAAATTATTTGTGGCTTTACAATTTATTTATTCAGATTGCATTTTCTACAGTAGCTTTCCTCAACCATTTCATCTCATTTATCTTTAGACAGAAATGTGTGATAAGGGTGACATTATTGCAATATGGATTACGGGAGACGGACGGACGACAAATGACACAAAATCTCCCTTTGAACTTCCTTTTAAGTTAACACAACACAATATTATAATACAAATAACATTTATTTTTTTATGTAATGTGATTTAAGTGTCAATTAAAGTTAAGTGAAGTGCTGACATAATGAGCATCTTAGATTGAAATAGTTTGGCTGGACTTTTATTAACCAATATTTTGAAACTGACTTCAAAATCTAGTCTTTCCCTTCTAAAGATACGTAGACAAATGTAATGCACTTGTCTATGCTCTGTGATCAACTGCAAAGTATATGCCCTCTGTGACCCTGGAAGCCACTGAGACCTCAAAATGCCTCTCTCAAAGAATGCAAATGACAAGATGTCTGAAAGGAATATAAATCCTTCCATTCCCTGCCATCCAGTCAGAGCTGAAGAAGCTTTTTAAATGAGAAGTGAAACAACTTCAAAGAAAAACAAGAAAGGCCAATTGCCTCTTGAAAAAGCACTTTTGGGCAACCATAACCTGGATAACTGAAAATCTCCATAAACATCAACAGCAAAGATTTAATTTGTACTGAAATTGAGAAGAACTGTAGGGTATCAGTGTACCAACTTTGTTTCCTGCACAAAGATAAACATCAGTCAAAATGATGTTTTTAAAATCTGAACCTCCCAAATACAAATATACACATTTATCAGTAATGTGTAGCTCACCAGAAGTTATCTGTCACTGAAGTCTTAACCCTGAATGGAATTAATTTATGGATGAGTGGAATATCTGTTTAGATTTATTATTTGTAATAAATTACAGGATGATATTCTGGTCTGTCAGATAAATTTTTTTTGAAAAAAAATATCTCTGTTTTGTTTTGTTTTTTGCAATGGTTTATATTTAAAATGTCTCCTAACATATGAAGCTTTGAAACACTTTCCAGTACATGCTATAGCTTTACTGCACATTAATTGGCTTTTAAATGCAAATTCCTCTAACTTTTAACATATAGGTTTCTACAATAAAAGCATATAAAAATGCAAATTGCTATCATGGAAGCAACTTTTGAAAGCATAATAATTGAAAATGGGAAAAAGCTTGATACCTGAATGCAACATTTAGAACTTCTTCTCCATTCACATGTAAGTATAGCACAAATGTGCCCTACTTTATGTGCCCTACTTTATTGCTGGATTCCCATGGTGTTGCCTTCTTGTAATTTTTCATTCTTAATTTTATCTCAATTTGTTATCATACATGAGTATCCCAAAGTATTTAAAATCTGCTAGTCTTTGTCACTCGTGACACTTCAGGAAAATCAGGTGACAGCATGGGAAAAGATCACCTGTTACTGATTTTATTTTCAGATGTTTGAGAAAAGATAGATGCTTGCTGAATCTCACAAGTTGAGAACCTGACTAATTATTAGGCAGCCAAGTAGAGGATGTCTACTAGAGTAGTAGTAGAGTAGAGGAGCACGGCACCATATCCTATTCCAGTGATGGCTAACCTTTTTGCCATCACGTGCCAAAATCGGGGAAGTGTGGGGGGGTTGTGCGTACACATGCCCACACCCTTAATTCTATATGCCCTCCCACTGCATATGCGTGTGCTCCCCCGCATTCCCCCTGCTTTTGGCACATGATGGCATGGTGGACCAGTTTTTCGCCCTTCCCAGGCTCCAGAATCTTTGTAGGAGTTTGAGGAGGGTGAAAAACGCCTTCCCCACCATCCTAGAGGCCCTCCGGAGTCTGGAAATGTTCCATTTTCTGATTTTTTTGTTTGCATGTTGAACCATTTTTCGCCCTCCGGAGGCTTTAAGGAAGCCACCTGAAGCCTTTCAAAGGGCAAAAAATGGCCCAACGTGCAAAGTGGAAGTTTGGGAACGGACCTCCAGGTTGACTGTTTTTCTCCCTCCTAATGGCCCAACACACAAACTGGAAGTTCATTCCTGAACTTCCAGTTTGCATGTAGGGTTGTTTTTCGCACTCCGGAGGCTTCAGGAGGCTTCCTAAAACCTCCAGAGGGAGAAAAACGGCCAAAAATGAAGGGTGAAATTAGCTGGCCAGTGCACGCATGCACACTAGAGCTGAAAGGGCAATGCCTCATGTGCCCTAAGAAATGGCTCCACATGCCACCTGTGGGACGCATGTCATAGTTCGCCATCACAGTCCAATTTAGTCTACCTTTTGCTCTGAAGATCAACATGCTACTTTAGATACACTACAGAATGCCATAGCAAGAGCTGAAAAATTCACTTGCCTGACTTGATGAAGGAGAAGAGGTATTACTTTATAAATCACTGCCGGCAGCAAGGCATGGTGTGCCTGACTTGATGCGAGCATGTATGCCATTATGACGTTTAACGGCTATATAACATCCTGTTACTTCCAAAAGAGTCCATGGTCGATATTTTTTTCACATCTATGATTTACATTTGTACTGTGAAATAATTTACATCAAGGAAGTCACTACTATTGAAAACTCAGGTAATAAGTATATATACATACCAAAATTCTTTCTATATAGTGTATGGTCTAATTACTATTTGATACTTGGATAAACATTATAGATTATCAGACATCTTCATTTAGCAACTTCTCTAAATAAATGCTCTTTTTGACAGACATACAGTCAAATGTAGAGCTATTCCACATGACCACATCTACATGCTTTTCTTCAGTCACTGAGTATGTCAGGATTAATTATTCTATAGAGTCTGCCAAAGCCCATTCTACTTTAGTGAAAATGCCAACAAGAGGTCTTCTTATGGTGATAATGAGGAACATGTTAACAAGTTAAGGACAGTTTCACAGCAATCATTCATTCCCCTAATGTGTGAAAAAGGGGTGCTTGAGCTGGAATATATCATTTTGAAGTTGCCCATATGAAAAGTTCATTGGTAGAGGTGCTCTGTAACAGTCACTCAGAAAAAGCACTAGCAATAGCACTTAAGACTTATATACCACTTTACAGTGCTTTATAACTCTCTCTAAGCAGTTTACAGAGTCAGTATATGGCACCCAACAATCAGGGTTGTCATTTTACTGACCTTGAAAGGATGGAAGACTGAGTCAACCCTGAGCTGGTCAGAATCAAACTCCTGGCAGTGAGCAGTGAGTTAGCCTGTAATGCTGATTCTAATCACTGCACCGCCATGGTTCTTAGGTTATTTCTGAAGTGGGCCCACCATTCTTGCGAAACAAAGACCTAAAACTGTGTTCAGAAACAAACTGGCTGACAGCATCCAAACAAAGAGAAGAGACAAAAAGGCTGTCCTACACTTCACAATCAGACATGACACAAGCATGTGCCTCTGTGGAAGTCAGATGCCCAGTGTCTCCGGCCTCTCTAGATAAAATGGCCGTGGAGGATGGTTTCAAGAGACTGGAAGGGAGAAAGCCTGTCCTCAGCCTATGTGGTCAATATATGCTGGACAGATCACAAGTCTTGGCCATATCATCACCAATCTCAGCAAACAACTTCTATGCATTATGTCCAAAACAAGACTTGAGTCTTGCGGAAAGATAAAATCCTATTGTTAAGATTCTTTTTTTTTTACTTCATTAATAAATATTTCTAAAAGTCAAAGAAAACAAAAAAAACTAATACAGAACAAAGAAATAGAGAAAAAGATAAAGTGAAGAAAGCAAAGATAAAAAATAGAATGTCCAATTTCTTTTCAAGCCGCTATAAGCATTTTTACAAAATTATCTTACTCTACGGTTATTAAAAAAACCACCTCACTTTTATCTATTTTTTCCTGAAAATGACAAATAAAAGTATTTTGAAAGTATTTTGACAAAGTCACAAGTCAAAGGTTTTTCAGTTTCATGCAAAAAGCCTTTAAAGGGTTTCCACTGAGTAATAAATGTAATTTATTTTCTCTAATCAAGGAAGTTATTTTCTTTTCTCTTTTCTCTAATCTTTTCTCTAATCAAGGAAGTTATTTTACCCATCTCTTATAAGTTCCATTTTCTTTCCCAACCATTTCTCTCTTGTGACCACCATGTTAAAATTGGAACAGCTAAAGATAAATTTAAGCTGCCAACACAGTGGGCTAGACATGACAAAAATGCATTTCAACACAAATCCTTTAAAAATAGGACTGATTATGTTACCCAGTTTGCATAATGAATGTCTGCAAGAAAACAAGCAAGCTCAAAAAGCAGCAAGGACCACTCCTTTAAAAATAGTCAGACATCTTTGTGACAAGATCAATGTAATATGAGGCAATGCCTTAAAAGTATCATTTTTCTAATTCATTGCTGATACTTCCCCTGTTAAACCTAAAAATTCCACTAATTATCATGAATACATATACAGGACACAGTTTCCACGCAGTTACTGCTTCCACAGAAGAGGAGGCTTGTTTTATGACTCAGAATATGCATTTCATTAGTTTGGTATCAGCACAGCTATGTATTCCCCACTCCTGAATGCCTTTTTCCAATAACAAGGATTTTGACCTAACCATTCTTCAAAATATGGAGATACAGTTCAGTTCAGACCAGGTTTCATAAAGTAACTTTGCAACATATCTGTATTATAAAGGACAAACCTGAGTGACAGTACCATTCTCTTAATAACTACATTTGGGGATGTGACGGAATTCATGAAGGGAAAGAAACTTTGTGTCAGGCGTGCCTCCTTCAGTAACCAAGAAAGAAATCTCTCAACTCCATTGTTTGAGGAATTAAAAGTACTTTTACTGGTTATGAATAGATAGCAATGAAGTAAAGCAAGGTCTGAGTCAGAAAAGTGCGAAATCATACATATCAAACATTGCCCAGCCCCCTCCCTCCAACAACCCCCACCCCATTGCCCAATCTGCAACTCCCTTAGCTGTCATGTGGGTTGCATCTCCAAGAAGCATCATCAGGTTAGTATGCAGGATGGTTGGCCTTGACCAGATCCAAACATCGGCCATCAGCATGCGCAGAAGATGGTGAGAACAAAACCTTTTTGACTATCACTCCTGTACCAATTTCCCAGCCCAAATACCATGCCCCCCTCCCCATTTCCATGGCAGCCAAAAGCAAGCAAGCGAAGCAGAGGCTGACACTTTGACTAAGAATAACAGTCTTCTGAGTTCCAGTTTCCTTTCCATAGAAGGTTTTTATTTGAAATGATTGCAACAGTGTGATAACCATTAGGGAGCTGTTGTGGCCTAGCAGGAGCTGTTGGAGCTGCTACCAGACTCCGACAGTGAGGGTCCCTATGAGTCGGCTCTGGAGGATGTGGAGGACCCTGGGCAGGGTTCTGACTCCGAGCAGGGATCAGAGAGGCTGGTCGGCCACCAGGAGGTACCTGAGGCATGGAGCAGTGGTGAAAGCCAAAGGAAGGGGGCTCCTGATGTCATGCCTTGGAGCAGTGGGGAGGAGTCATGGGACAGTGAGCCAGACATCAGCAGTGAGTTATTAGATGCTCGTTACCGGCGCGCTAACAGGCGTAAGGAGCAATTGCGCAGTTACAGGAGGTAATTGCTCTCAGCTGCTGATAATTAGACTCCTCTCCAGACTATAAAAGGACTGCTTGTGCACACGCCCTTTGCAGAAGTCAACACATGAACTAATGTGGGAGAACAGTCTTGTGAGCATGGCAGGCTGGATTGCTGCCAGTGCTATCAGTGCCGAGTTGTTATGAAGGCTTATTTGTGTTGGATTGCTGCCAAGGACCTGTTCTGTCTGTAAATAAATCCGGTACCTTATCTGTGGCTCGGAGTGTGTGTGTGTGTTGGTGGGGGGGTCAGAACAGGGACCTATGGCAAAAGGAACTTATTACCATGTTTTCCCCAAAATACAACATGTCCTGAAACTAAGGCCATGCCAGATTTTCGTGGTGGGCAAAAATATAAACCCGCCCCCAAAAATAAGCCCTAGTGAAGGAGTGGGATTTAGCCAGAACAGAGCGCAGCCCTTCCCTTCCCCGGTCACCTCAGGGCTTCTTGGCCTCTTAATCGGATCAGCTGGGCCGCTCCATTCACAAAACAGCTGATTTGCGGGTGACGCTCAGGCCTCTGCCTCCAGCAAACACCGGTCACTTTTGCAGCCAATTGCGACTGCAAAAGAAGCCGGAGGCCAAGCAACACAACCCAAATGCCCTCCTTACATAACAGTGACAATCACAGCTCGCAATTCCGTCCACGGGACAGGAAAAGGCGGCGTGGAAATCAATACACCTGGGACATCAGAAGAAGCCCTGCAAGGAGACGCCACTGCTGATGTGCAGGAAATTTCCCCCCCCCACCTGCAGATTGTCCTTTTAAAGAAGAGTTTCACCAGGATGAAGGCGACACAAACACCGCCTTCAGCCACCTCTTCGTCCTGGTGAAACTCCTCTTTGAAAGGATGATCTGCGGAGGGTGGGATATTTCCTGCACTTCAGCAGCAGCATCTCCTCGCAGGGCTTCTTCTGATGTCCCAAGTGTATGGATTTTCATACCTATAAGAGGTCGCTTCTCACCTGCCTATTCACATTGAAGGCTCGAAATGGGGTGTTTTTGCAAACAGCTTGAAAATGTGGAGGAGGATATTCCTGCCTCTCACACTGTTCTGAAGGTTCAGCACAGACTGAAAACAGGATAAGAGACAAAATCCCTCCTCCCCATTTTCAAGCGGTTTGCAAAAACGCCCCATTCCGATCCTTCACATTATCCAGGATCCTCGCTCTCCCTGATTTTACAAACTTTTTGTGGCTGTTGTTAAACAAATAACACAGTCACCCAAAATCATTCCTACCAGTTTTCAGTAAAACCATAAAAAAAACAGAGTTGCACTCCCGGTGACACTGAAATGATTGTAAATGCAGCCTGATTACTGAGGGTCCAAAGTGGCCATGGAGGGAGAGAAGCAATGTAACTTTGAATCTCACTCATAAGTACCTCAAATAGATCTGTAGGACCTTCCAACAGTTGCTAAGTAATCAGTCGTAAGTCAAGGACTACCTATATGAAAACATTAGACAATTATAACATCAGAGAGATATCTAAAGAGAGGTGGGTTGCTCCTGGTTTGCCCCAGATCGGGCAAACCAGTAGTGGTGGTGGCGGGAGGCTCCGCCCACCCACCCGGACGCTTCTGCGCATGCGCAGAAGTATTGTGCACAAGCGTGTGGGAGCAAACCAGTAGTAAATGTAATGGAAACACACCACTGTATCTAAGGATTGTAAACTGAAGTATTTGAATTTGAATTTTGAATTTTATTGAATTTATAGACCGCCCCCTCTCCCCGAAGGGACTCGTAGATAAACAGGAGAATTATAATGATTCCAATTGTAGCAAGAAAATAACAAACTCCGGCTGTGGCTGTAGCTATGTATTTGAATAGTTAACTTAGCAGAAAGGTAGAAGCTGTAGTAGAATTTAAGCAACATCTGACAGCTGAATATTGCAAGGTGTAAACCCTATCTGTTAAGCCGTCTCTTTCATCAAAACTAATCACTTCACATTTAGATTTGTAAAGAAAGGGGGGGGGGATACTTCGTTATTAGGTTCCCCAGCTTGTTTAATGCTATCTCCATCAAAACCACTTCCTAAAGCTTAAAACACTGTGAATGTGCCACATCAACACAATATTCACTTAATAGTTTGTGACAACAAAGGAATCATTGTATCACATGTTAAAACAGCTACATCTTTGACATAATATAAACTAATGGGTTATTTGATGCCACAACAGATACTATGAAGTGATGCCTGAAGCATCTGTTCCTACAATGCATATTTTCAGAAATAGGAAAACAAAAAATATCAGCAAATAGTCTACTATGTACTAAGGAAAAACTGAGCTCACTACACAGATTAGAGAAGAAACAAAGCATGTAATAACTGAAGGCGTTCAGCTCCTAATTTTACTGAATATAGACTATCTGGGAGGGTAAAGGGTATTTCTGTAGCAAATCATTAAGAAGATTTAAACAGCTATACAGATATTCACACCTGAAAGCTTTCATCTCTTATCAATAATCTAAAAAATAATAAGTATTATTATTAGGGGAAACACTAATATGTAATAGGCAGTGACACTATTTATAATTGCTCTATAGTATATTAGGTATCTAGAAAAAAAAACCCAAAATAACTCATTGTTTATAAAAAGATTCAGCCAGACAGATTAAGGGATTGGGGTAGGGAACAAGACAATGGGGTATATTATCTATTTATAGAAAAACAACTCAAACAATTCAAAACAATAATTAAAATTGATTCACTCGGGTCCTTTGAAATTCATTTGTTCTACCCAGGCATGATCACTTTTTGAAGTATGTATTTTCAAAGCCCCAAGGAACTATGCTTCCAATAGGCAAAATTGACTTAGGCTGCTCCGCATTCAGGTTTAGCAACATTTGGGACAAATCAGCTGAGCTTTCGGAATATGGCTAGTTTACTATGGTGTAAATAGTATGATAAGCTTTTTTCTCCTTGATTTATTTAGATTTGTACCCTGACATACCTGCAGCTCCAAAAATACAATCACACTTAAAATTTCAAATACTAAAATATTTTAATTAATTATAGTTATTAGAAATCTAAACATTCCATAGCCAGGAAAGGCCTGTCTCCAGGCTCCCACCAGTTATAGCATTTTAGCAGGTGGGACTTAACAAAATATCTCTTTTGCCAGACTTGGTGGGATGGGCAGATATAATGGGAAAGGGGCAGTCCCTCAAATATGAGATCCGCTGAGAAACAGTTCCCCCCATTTCCACTTTAATGGCCCTCCTGCAATCCATAATAAACTGCAAGAACTGTTCCACCACCTCTCCTGCTTCAGATAAAAGTGAAGAAATGGTTATCATTTATAGTGTTATCTCACACTAAAACCGCTTTGCTCCTCTCAAAAACTTCTGGTTTTGTTATATTTTGAGATGTTGTGCACTAATAATCATGAATTTTGGAGTGCCCTGGGTTACATCTATCTCACACTGTAATCTATGAAAACTTATCAAAGCTTTTCCTCTTGTAAACTGAATATGAAAACTGAAATGGAGTTTCACCATCAGGAGAATATCTTTATAATACATTAGTTTTCAAGATCATATTTGTGCTTCTGTTTCACAGTTTTCAATGAACAATTCATGTGCCTAATAATATATTATGTGGAGTTTTGACAAAAAAACATTGCCCCCTCCTTAATGGCCTTTTGGAAGCAAGTAAATACTTTTTGAAGGATAGGTTGAATACAACTTTGGCTGCTATTTTCATTACTTAATTTATATTGTTTATACTTTTATAAATCATGCTTTCCTTGTTCATTTCTTTAAAAATGGAGGACCACAGGAAAAGAACAGCACTTGTTACATCTTTTTCTCAGCAAATTAAGCCGTGTCCTGCTTCTCTTTGTTTATCCTTCAGGATGGGACATGACTTATGTTTAAAACCTTTAATAGCTCATGTCAGGTGCCACTGCTTTGGTATAATGGTTCACTTCTTTATTGTTGTTTTGTTAATTCAAAATCCATGTTATCAGATTATTGGACATCACACAATGGGAGCTGTACAATTTAAGCAAGTGCAGAGTCACCACTCTCCTGAAATGCATTGTACCAGAGCTATCAAATCTGGATAAAGCTTCCAGCTGTATAGGATAGTTAAAAGAGCTGTATTTTTTGGATTATAAACTGCACCGGAGTATAAGACGCACAATGATTTTGAAGAGGTAATTTTTTTACACTCTGCAGGCCTCCCAAACCCTCTGCCCACCTTGTTTTTTGAAAAAAAAAGGGGGGGATGCAGAGATTTGGGAGGCTTGTAGAGTGCTCCTGGGGGCTGGGGAGGGGGAAACGGCCCATTCTTTGCTCTTTTCCCCCCTCTCCAGCCCTCAGAAGCACTTTGCAAGCCTCCCAAACCCTCTGCATGCCCATTTTTGCAAAGGGGGTAGGGTTTTGGTAGGTCAGAAATGCTGTATTTAGTGTATAAACATACCAAAATTTTTACCCTCTTTTTTGAGGGAAAAAGGTGCGACTTATACTCCCAAAAATATGGTAGTTGCTTGGTTTGGTCGCAAACAACAACAGCAAAGCCTAAACCCTCATTTGTTAAAAAAATTGTAATTTTCTATGTATCTATTTTTGATACATTATTAAATTGGAGCTTGTAATCTCTGTGTTAGCCGATTAAACAAAGTTGTTTCCAAAACACGATTTCATTTTTTTCATACATTTTGCAGAGAGCAAAAATCGATTTCTTCTCTTTTTGGAAGGAATAATTACTAGAAAGGAGTGGAATAATTACTATTATTTTAATATTTTATTGGAAAATCTTTCTTAATTTTCAGTAAATATATTAGTCTTGTACTGCAATTTTTTTCTGACAAGCAGCTCTCCTTGTTGTGGCAAGCAGCCGAAATACATGACATTCTTGCTTTCATTTATCTTTTATCCATTAACAACAACCAAGAGCTTAATGCAAAAGAATATTTTCACAGAATTAGGAGATTCCAATTACAGAACAATTTATAACTTTGTTTTGGATGCAATGCACATAAATGAACTTGGTTTTCCTATCCTTTTTGAATATAAGGGCAAAAAGAAGCATACATGAAGCATGAGGAACACTTGGGAGGAAAACCAGGAAATATGCATGAATGCTAATCATATGAAACCATTTTTCCAGTATTCATGCTACTTAGGAATAATGAGAGTAATAACCAAATCTAAGTAGAAAAGTTTGAGAAAGGTGCTTTATACACTGACCTCACCATACTGCTACAGAGGCATAATTTAATATAATAGTAAACAGTAGACTTCATGACAACCTCCTTATATTTCTGAAAGACTGGACCTAATTTTAGTAAAAATACAAAATTAATTTATGCTTAAATTTTAGCAAGCTGCAACAAGAAAGAACTCACTAGCTCCAGCCATCAGAATGGATAATGTGATAATTATCCAGACATTAGCATTAATGTGAAAATATGTTTCTGCCTTGGATTGACAAGTAAATCAAAAGAGATTTATGTTCACTATAGGTGTATCCTTTGCTCTAGGTTTATATCTTGAAGAAAGCATGCAGGTTAATGTTTTTGGAACTAATGTCAGAGTAGCATTTCTTACTTTTTATGGGACAATCCTTTATTTGTGGATATCCTACTCTGATTGACCGAGGATTTTGATTTTATTTACCAGAACAGTCAAATTGTAACAAAAATTCGGATTCTTTGAACAACACCTACTTCAAGCATCATAGATATCATTACATGAACATCAAAGTTATTCATTGATCACATAATAAGAAACAAATGATAGAGAAAAAGAAAAAGGCACTTTGAAGTTAAAGGAAGAATTATGGGCATCAAAGTTAAGGATGAAATTTAGAAAATTAGAGAGTAAGTGCCCAGCAAGATTTGACCAGTGAAATATGAGTTCAATCATAAGGAATGGATTCAGTATATCATGTATGCAAAGAACCTGAAAAACTATAGAAAGAGGTAAGTGGCTTGTGAGGCTTAAAGAAAGCAAACAAACAAAATGTTAATGAGGAAAAGATCTTTTGAAAGCAACCTCTAATGATAGCTAGGGGATTGTAATGAAGGCTTTATGCACTGACAACATAAAGCAATAATAGACATGGAAACATGTCTCAAGCAAGAATATCAACAGAGGAAAATAAAAAGGAATGGAAAAATAAGAACTGTTTGGGGGAATATTTAAGAATTTATAGGATAATTTCTGGTAAACAGGGACTGCACAAGAGTAATCATGAAAGAGATCAAATAGAGATAAATTAGATTAAGGGAAAATGAAAAAGTCTATGCTAAAATCATGTTGAAAAAGATTATAAAGTTATCAGGTTTTTTTTTTTAGAGAGAGACTATAGTGTACACTTTTCCAAAAAGCAAAGTATGACCAGTGATGGCAAAAGTTTTGGGCTCAGCATGTCAAAAATTTGGAAAATGCCTAACTTGACTTTGCTGATGCGTCATGCACAAATACCAATGAAAAGAGATGCATTTTTCTATTTCTTCAACCTTTCCCATCTAGGCCACCTGAACAGTGGGACTTAGCAGTAGCACCAAAGCTGGGTCTGAAGTAGAGACTCAGTGTCAACTTCTAATCCTAGTGGCACTGCTGTCCCTCAAGAAGGCTATCTTGTGCTGTTCCCCTAAGGCCCAGCACTCCCAAGGATCTGCCACACATCGCTTCTCTTCAGACAGTGTTCACTTTCTATTGACAGGACCCTGCAGCAAATGATCCAGTAGAAAAACGTTTGCAAGTTGAGGAAAGTAGACGAAGAGTAAAAGGAAGAATAAGGTTAAGGGATAGGATCAAGAAGATCACCAAAATACCTTTTGAAGAAATACATATTATTGTTAGGTGATGATGGCAGGAATTTGCCCTTAAAATATGGTGCAGCCAGCCCAGTAGCACTTAATTAAATTAATTCTGGTGCATAATTTCTTCTCTTAGAAACAACACTTGCCCGTCTTCCCTCTTTCCCTACTGTTTCTTCTTTTCAATATTCTGGCTTGCCTCTTGTCTCCTGCCTCTAGCTATTTATTTCTCATTGGCTTTTGAAATAAACTATGTTTCGATTGAATGAAATCAAACTTATTTACCATCTTTTCTAAATCTAAAGAAATTCCTTCATTACTACACAATTATAGCCAGAAAATGAATTGTCATCATCAATATACCGTATTTTTCACCCTATAAGACGCACTTTTTTACTCCAAAAAAGAGGGTGAAAATCTGGGTGCATCTTATACACCGAATTCTTGGGGTTCGAATAAAAACATTACAGCCTTATTTTTGTTACTTTCACTGTTCACTGACTTTACTGACTGTTAATGAGAGTAAAGATAGTTCTTAATATGTTACATGGTTGACATAAAATTGTTCTTAAACTGCTGTTAACTTTATACAGTTGATATAAAATATTTTACTACAGTATTTGGTTCAGAATCTTTTTTTTCTAGATTTTCCTCCTTTAAAATTGGGTGCGTCTTATATTCTGGAGCATCTTATAGGGCGAAAAATACGGTATTTATTTTAAGAAGCAATCCTCCAGATTATTCACATTTTTAGATGCTATCCTTAAATTAATGAAATTTTGCAGTGCAGAGATTTAGGTGCAGAAAGATTGCAGGATGAAGCTTGCTATTGCAAGTATTATTATATTTCTGCAAAGTTTTAATATATTTTACAGAGTTTTTTATTCTTTGGGGGATAACAGCATCAAGTGGAACTGTCACATAAGGCTTATACTTTGCATCAGATATTCTTTGTCATCAGTGAGACTAAACCATATAAATATTACCAGCCACACAGACATTTTGTTTACACTTTCCTTGTTTTGCATATGATTAACACCTTCTTCCCTTTAGATTCAACAGTAAAAAGTAAAACACAAGTAGACACAGGTCCTACTTATTAGCACTTCTAGTGTAACAGGCTACATTAAACACACAGATATAAGCAAATACATTCACAACCACAAAACATTAATTAATATTGTATAATCCGGTCAAGCTCATTGGAAAGGTATAGAAAAGTCAACGTGAAACACTGGAATACAGTTCATATTTCTTTTGCAGAACTGCTGCTGAATTAGAAGGAATTGGAAATAATCTAGGGAGCCCGGTGATGTTAGCTCGAATTGCATCCCATTGAAATTATTGTCTGCTTACTTTAATCCAATACAATTGTACATAAAATTAAACAAATCTGACTTAGGGTTTATCCACAGGCAAGAATGTTTAGGGTTGAAGCCTAAGATTATATAAAACCTTTGGAACTCAATTTGATTTTACTTGGGAATAGATATGCATAAACTTGGCCTATGTATTACAGTAAGATTAAAACAGTGAATTCCGATCTTCTCGTTACACAAAATGTCCAATTTGCTTTACAGGGTGGCTGTTGTAAGGGAAACGGGAGGAAGAAGTTCTGTTGGATATGTTTACTACCTTGAGTTATTTTTAAAAACAATAAAGGGATACAAATAAATAATCTATCATTCTCATCATAGAAAGGAAAATTGTTGTAGTTGTTATTCTTGCTTGCGACTACTATTAGTACTACAGGATATTGAATATTGAATGATATTGAATATCATTCTTTTATTCTCCATATAGCAGTACATATGATGGGTATATATGACCTCATGTCAATGTCATCATGTTAAAATGATCAAAACAAAGAAACAAGGGTTATTTCATATTATCAATATAGAAGAGAGGTACATTTGTCTACCCAATTTTAAGATTCCCTCAAAGCAAGATATATTAAATGCTACGTAGCAAAAAAAAAATTAAAGGCATGGAAAATATAGCTAAGACGAAAGGCCATCCATTACATTTATCTATTACCTTTGTATTATTGCAAATCAACTTTGTTTCCAACAGATCCATTTCCTGCTTCATATTGCTTTTAAAAAATAAAGTTCTCAGTTCTTTGTTTTCCAGAATCTGATTAACCAAATGTAGCTTTATTGGTTCTCCTTTTCACCCATTTACCTTTCGTTCATATAATGTATGTGTTAATTGGTTATTAAGGATAATCCTTATACGGATAATCCTTGAGATACAGCTCATCATTTGGTGACTGTTGAAAGTTACAACAGACCTCCAAAGAGCTATATATGACCCAGTTTCAAAGTTAGAAATTCTACAGAAGTCACCTGTTCATTCGCCTTTATGAATGACTGAGGGAGCTCTTTAGATGTCGTACTTTGCAGAAACACTGCAGCACACCCACCTACCTCTTCCCCTCAACCTTTCACTTCTGGGTCCCCAAAGGCACTGGGCTGCTTACATCCCTCACAATCCCTTGTTTACCTTCCAAAGATCTGCAGATCTCAGGATGGTGAAGGTGGGACGGAAAAAAAGTACTGTAGGTCTCATCAGGCAAATATGATGAGTTAAAGAAGCAATGCAGACAGAGGGGAAAGAGCTGCTTTGCCGACTCCAACAGGTCAGCAGGTTCAAATGGACAACCCGATGCGGCTACAAGAAAGGCCTGCAGTACTTTCTTTCCCTTCCCCCTGAGTTCTGCAGATCTTCAAAAGATAAGCAAGGTATTGTGAGGGGTGGAGGTGGCTGTGGGGACCGCAAGGGTGGGAAGCAACGCACAGGTGTCTCTCAGGGGGTGGGAAAGGCCTTAGGAGGTCCAAGGCCCTCCTATAGCCCTACAGAACAAACAGTGCACTGTCCACATGTGCTTTTCTGCTTAACTGCGACAAGGAAGCAGAAAACTTTTATACAGAGAAAAGATATAAAGTACACAATAGATGCCACCATCGCAGGGGTGGGTTCCTGCCAGTTCTAACCTCCTCTATAGAAGAGGCTCCACAAATCTACAGTGCCGTTTAGAACCGATTCCAGCTTCCTCCCCCCGCCCGTCCGGACATCATCAAGATGAAGAGCGAGAGGAGGAATTCTGGGAGTTGAAGTCCACAAGTCTTAAAGCTGTCAAGTTTGAACACCCCTGGGTTTTTTTTTCTATAGGGTTAGGAGTGCAAGGGTCTTGTAACTTGACAGCTTTAAGGCTTGTGTGCTTCAAATGCCAGAGTTCCTGAGCCAACATTTTGGTTGCTAAGCAAGAGCGTTGTTAAGTGAGTTTCACCACATTTTACAAGTTTTACCCAGTCACATGACTGCCAAGCCACTCCCACTCAGTCACATGGCCGGCAAGCCACTCCCACTTGATCACATGGCTGGCAAGCCACTCCCACCCAATCACATGGCCGGCAAGCCACTCCCACCCAGTCACACGGCCAGCAAGCCACTCCCACAAAGCAGGCCGTACGTACAGAAGAGGTTCTAAAAAGAATTGAAACCCACCACTGCACCATCACATAGGTTATATCATAGATGCAACAACAAACTTATAAACACTGCCATCTATTTGTTGAAGAATATATATCTGTATTGAATATTGCTGTAGTTGTTGTGCAAAATACATGAATACTGTATTCCAACACTCCATTCCTGTCTAAGTTGAAGATTACCTGCATAGGTAGTCTTTGAATTACAATCATACTAGAGCCTGGTAAAGCAGGTCACCATGTGATCCGACCTAGAAAGAGTGGGCAAACACGGCAGGGGTGGGTTCCAGTTGGTGCTACTGCCAGTTGCTACTGCCAGTTGCCGCATGCGCTTGATGTGTGCTATGTGTGCATACACAGTACTAAAAAAAAGCTATGCGCAGAAGCAAAAAACAAGATGGGGGCGCCTATGATGCCGCCAAGAAAACCAGTTCGGGGGCGTGGCAGGCCAACTTACTACCTACTCAGCCAAACCGGTCCGAACTGGTAAGAACCCACCTCTGGAGCACAGGCAATAAGTGTAGAGAAACTAGAATCAGCAATTCAGCAGACCGAACGCCTCAAAAGTTTGTTGTGATTATTATTGTTCCAGCTTGAATTGAGCTGAGAGAGAGAGAAATGAAAGGAGGGAACAAGCTTGTCATTTCCCCAACCCTTTGTTAAGTGTGTTGATGTGGCCAGAAAAAGGAAGAGCTAAAAAGCAGCTGTGTGGAATCCACAAAGAACCAACAGAAGAGAAAGGACATTATTCCTATTGGAAGGGTTAAGGCTGAGAGAGGAATTGCATTGAACTGACAAAGGAGAGACTACCTTTCTTTTTTATGAGCCACCAACTTCAAATTGATAGTTGAAGGAAGAAAAGGTGAACGAAGAGGTTAACAGACATAAATAAGTAAGAAAAGGAAAAGGAAAAATATTACAAACGGCATTTGCCTTAGATGGAATGAAGATAGAAGAGAAGGATCCCATATACACGTAAAGAGATAAGATTTAAAATTAGGGTTAGGACTAAACACTGTAGCTGTCTCATCCAACATAATATACTTGTAAAAATAAAATTGTTCTTCTAATAAAGCTAGCTCTCTGATTACTGCCATGGTGTCTTATAAAGCAATGACTTATTGGTATCTATCAAAGTTATTTTGATTTATGATTGTTTTAATTGCATTTTGTATTCTCCTTAAAAATGCTGTTGCATCTTCAGCTTGCTGCCCTGACTGTGAAGACTGTAGCAGAATATAAATATTAATATAAATATAAATAAAATAAAATGAGAAATAGGAATTCTTTTCAACATTTGCTGCAGGCTAGTTTTACAATATCACTACTCCTTCTTTCATAGTCTCATATAAACCAACCTAGCATCTTTTTAATCCATCCATAGGATGCTTTTAATTCATCCACTTTAAGCTATAAAGGTAGATTCATATATCATGCTAAACAAACAGCAAAACACTTTCAAATATGGAATAATTGTTTTGCATCAATTTGACTTGCAGCCATTTATTTATTGTTAAAGAATTCCTCCCCAAAATAATTTGCTCTACAAGTACCGTAGCACAATCAAACAGCAGAATCTTTCATGAAGATTTTTGGTTGAAATGTGGTTAGAAGTAGAGGCCTTCCCCCCCCCCCCCTCCTAACAATGAAAACTTAGAGTTACCCACTGAAAATGATTGGCAGGAGGCTCATAACAAACAGATGAACCTTGTATCTAACAATAATCAGAGAATATTTGAAATCACAAATTAGCTAACTCCAACTGAGCATGGAGCATGTTGCAAATTCAGTCAATAAACTTAGTTGATATGCCAGTGGGTCTTTTGAGCACAAAGTATGTTCATTTAATTGAATAAAGCAGTGTATTGCAATGCCTTTAAAAGGGAATTGGAAAATTAAAGAGGTTTGATTTCAGGTCCCAGGAACATTGGTGACTTCTCATATTCTTGGGTATATTCTGCGGAATCTCTCTAAGAATTGCATTCATATAATAATTAAATGACTATGCATTTGGAGGAAAATAACCTTTACACTATTTCAGTTTACATTTTATTAATACATAATTTTACTTTCAAATTCTTTATCCTGGCCTTTCATATATTCGGAGCACAAAGTTTAAAAGATTCCCTCAAGTTGATTTCCACTCTGATGATTACATCTTCATATAATTTTCGTGCAACAGTATGGAAATAGCGCCTTGAGACTTTCTAATATCACTTCCCAGGCTACCTTCCAATCCTGGAATTTCCTGATGCTCTTCCAGTCAAGTATGAACGAGTTTCAGCCCAGCTTAGCTTTTCAAAGTCAGCCAAAATTAAGTAGGTTCTGTATGTTGCAGTGGCTGCAAATGCGATCCCGAGCTTGAGAAAGATTACATAACATAAACTGCATGCATGGCATTCAATTTATTATCTTTTTGCATATTGTATTCTCCTTTTAATATATATATATATAATTTGTTTTCGTAGATTTTCACGGGTGTAGGTATGCTGGTTTTGTTGTATTCGGGTCTTTTCCCGTGTAAGGTTGAGATTGTCTTTGCAACGTTTCGGCAGGATCACACCTGCCATCTTCAAGCTGTGGGCTTAAAATGGGAACGGAGCTGCCGTCTTTCTGTAAGTCTTGGTGGGAGGGGATGGGGTGGTGGCTTTGTTTCAGTAAGTGGAATGATTGGTTGTGTGGTTGTATCATGATTGGTAGATTGGTGCTGATTGGTGCAGGTTGTGTGTGCATTGTTGTTTTGTATTTTAACGGCTTGGGTGGTGGGTGGTGTTCGTTTGTTGGCTAGGGCTGGTTTCCAGATGTTTGGTAGGCAGGAGGTATCATCACGTTTGTTCATGCTGTGGGGGTGTTTCTCTATTTCGATGGCTTCCATGATTATTCTCTTGTGGAGGTGTTCTGTTTTGGAGATTAACCTGGCTCCTTCAAAGTTGATTTCGTGTCCTGTAGCTTTAAGGTGCTGGAAAAGGGAAGAAGTTTTTTCTTTTTTTCTTACTGCATTTTTGTGTTCTGTGATGCAGCTCCGTTCCCATTTTAAGCCCACAGCTTGAAGATGGCAGGTGTGATCCTGCCGAAACGTTGCAAAGACAATCTCAACCTTACACGGGAAAAGACCCGAATACAACAAAACCAGCATATATATATATATATATATATATATATATATATATATATATATATATATATATATATATATATATATATATATATATACATACATACATACATACATACATACATACATACACACACACACACACACACACACACACACATACATACATACATATATACATATATATATATATATATATATATATATATATATATATATACATACATACATACATACATACATACATATATATATATATACACACACACACACACACACATACATACATACATACATACATACACATACATACATACATACATACATACATACATATATATATATCCCAATTTATTTATTTAATTTATATGCCGCCCATCACACTGTCAAGCGATTCTGGGTGGCTTACAAATATAAAAAAACAAAGGTACAAAACATTAAATAGAGGTATTCAGAATACTACAGGATGGAGGTGAGATCTTCCTAGTCCAATAACTAGTCCAATTAGGCCCCAAGCCAGTCAACAGAGCCAGGTTTTGATGGGTAGGGGTGGATCTCACCTCAATGGACCCAAAGTTCCAGAGGATGGGAGCCACAGCAGAAAAGGCCCTTCTCCTGTACACCACCAGCTGGAATTCCTTGACTGATAAGATCAGCAGCATGCTCTTCAGTCACATTGAGTGGGGTGGGCCACTGAAGTGACACAATTCCTCAGATAACCTAGATTCATGCCATAAAGCACTTTAAAGCACTGGTGAAATTCAATTTCTTTTACTACCGGTTCTGTGGGCGTGGCTTGGTGGACATGACAGAGGAAGGATACTGCAAAATCTCCATTCCCACCCCACTCTGGGGCCGGCCAGAGGTGGCATTTGCCAGTTCCCCGAACTATTCAAAATTTCCGCTACCGGCTCTCTGAACTACTCAAAATTTCCACTATCGGTTCTCCAGAATCTGTCAGAAGCTGCTGGATTTCACCCCTGCTTTAAAGGTTATAACCAGTGGTGGGTTTCAAAATTTTTTAGAACCTCTTCTGTAGGTGTGGCCTGCTTTGTGGGAGTGGCTTGCCGGACATGTGACTGGGTGGGAGTGGCTTGCCAGCCATGTGACCAAGTGGGAGTGGCTTGGCACTTAGCAACCAAAATGTTGGCTCAGAAATTCTGACATTTGACGCACACAAGTCTTAAAGCTGTCAAGTTACAAGATCCTTGCACCCCTAACCCTTTAGAAAAAAAAACCCATGGGTGTTCAAACTTGACAGCTTTAAGACTTGTGGACTTCAACTCCCAGAATTCCTCCTCTCGCTCTTCATCTTGATGATGTGCGGACGGGCGGGGGGAGGAAGCTGGAACCGGTTCTAAGCAGCACTGTAGATTTGTAGAACCTCTTCTATAGAAGAGGTTAGAACTGGCAGGAACCCACCCCTGGTTATAACCAATACCTTTGATTGGACTTGGAAGCAGACTAGCAACCAATGCAGGTCGTGCAACAGTGGTGAACCAATGAGGAATTAAGATGTCCAGCACACTGTAGGCTTTTTCAGTTTTTTCCATCAGCATGTATGCTCAGCAGGTCAACTTCCCAAAGAACCCCATCATCACAACTCTTTGGATATCATTCTAATGCATTTGTGCATTTACACAAATATCTACAGGATAGAAACCACAATGTCTTTTCAATCAGTTTTATTTATAGCCTAAAGGCCCAAAAGACAATGGCTTTTCTCCTGAACATATGTAAGGTGAATGTATGACTGCCGAAGGGAAGCTTTGGAGGGACCAGGGCTTCACTTGGGTGTTTACAGGATTAATGATTTGACCTAATGACTGAATTAAAGGTGTGAAAATTATATTTAGTAGTTGAACTTGGTTCTTTAAGAATATTAGCTTCTCCTCATTCCTACTTATGTTAATTTATTGCTGCTTAAAATAATCTCATCCCAAATTCTCCGGAAACTCTACTTTGAAAGAAAAAAGAAATCCTTAACACAACAAATGCATGTAAAATAAAGATCTATAGCAAATCACATCTGGGGAAATGCACTTAAATGTAACATGTAGAAGATGCTGACAGATCTGTTGCATCCTTGTTTGACCTTTAAACATCCACAATACTTGCAGCTATCTTTCCCCACCCACCTCCTTCCCCAAAGACAGCTTTCTGTCAGGGAGAAATCTCCTAGGATAACATAAGAGATCATCTCATCCAATAGTCAATCGAGGAAGCATCAGAGGACAAAGAGGGCATTTCTGAGACATGCTTGGCACTGCTGTAGAAATGGAGGGTAGATAGCATTTTGTAAAAAATACATTTCACCCCAAAGCTGCTCTTCCAAAATAGTTTGAAAGAAATAGCGAAAATCTACATATTCCTTGTGACACCTGTCTCCAAGTATCTCATTTTCATTTATCTCACAATTTATTTCATAACATACAGATTGCAAGTGTCAGGCAAAATGCTAAACCAGAATATAGATAGGCAAGTTCTGCATGTACATAGCTGCCTTGTTCTCACTTACCTTCACTCTTAGCAAAAAGAAATATATTAATCCACTTTCCAAGATTGTGTCATCTATCAAAGAGCTGAATAGTCAACTTGGAATTAATCTGTTTCCCCTCCTTGCAGATTAATTACATATTAGTGTATGTGTCCATTACTATGATAAAAGGGAAATAAAGCAGGAACTAGAATGAAAAATAATTGTGGCATTGGCGCTTCTTGTAAACACATGATGTAGATTAACACTTCTCTGAAAATGATGGGACCCTGTTTTTTTTAAAAAAAAAACCTCATTCTGCTGAGACTTGAGTTAATTGGTTTTAAAGTGGGAATGCCACTTGTGTCAGTACATTTTCATCTCTGAATTACTTCTTTGAAAATGAAGACTATTATTTTATTATTATTGAATATTTGGCTCATAAGTCAGTTTCCTAAATTACCTTCTACGTATCATAGACATTGATGCTATTTGCTTCAGTTATGCTGAGCAGAAAATCACCCAACATATATTTTTTTATTCAGTGGATTTATATCCACTGTTTTGACAAGCAATCTCAAATCAGTTGAGAGTATGTATAAGATACAGAAGATATTTTAGAAAAAAGTCATATAAACCAGGAAACCCAACGGATATCAAACTTCATGACTACTAGCATAATCATGATTTTTTTTCAGGTCACCAAAGGTCCATCTTCTAAGGCAATCCAGGTAGTAGAACTGGTTTACTCTTGGGATAGATGGTAGCAGTGGGGTGATACGACCGGTACACCCTGGTAAGTGCGTACCGGTGCCTGCTGGGACCATCAGGTACCGTTCCAGAGGGCCCACCTGCCTGCCCGCCCTCCTTACTTGTATTTGAGCTGATTGGGGCTTTCGTGCATGCATACGGAGCCTGTGCGACGCTTCACCGAGCAGCTGGAGCATCATGGGTGGTAAGTACACATGCGCGTGCTGCATGCATGTTGCACGTGTGCACATGGCAGACACCGGACCCTGTTACAGTGTACCAGTTGCAACGGGATCCCGAACCCACCACTGGATGGTAGTATGTCTAAGAGCACGATACATTAACATATTTCATGGTGATTTTATTCTCACAGTACTTTAGAGTTATTGGTAGCCATCAACCTCACAAAAGAGTTGTCTGGTCCACCTCAGGTATTTAATGGAACCACTTGATTCCAAAGGCCCCTTCGGGAATTGGCCTGTATCCGTGATGACGAACCTGTGGCACATGGAGCCATATTAGCAGGCCTGGCAGCCCTCAGCTCTGGCACACATGTGCACACTGGCCAGCTGATTTTTTGGCATTCCGGAGGGCCAGGGGAGCAGTTTTTGCCCTCCCCAGGCTTCAGGAAAGACTCCTGAGCCTGGGGAGGGCGTAACCAGCCCCCATGGGGGTCATACGCACATGCGCACGGGGGGTGTCGCACATGCATGCGCATATGGGGGGGGTGGTTGTGCATGCATGCCCAGGTGAGTGGGCGCGCACACACGTGTGAGATAGTGCATCCGTGCGCGATTTTGGCACACCTTTAGAAAAAGGTTAGCCATCACAGGACTATATGCCCAGAAAATACATAAAATAAATACAGATTTTAGTCTGAATTCTATTGGTTTACATAGTTATTATATTTGAATGCCACTTTCTCCATAATTTTTACAACAATTCCAATCATTTAAGAAATGCAAACTGGATTAAAGCAGATATAAAACAATATAAAATAATACGTTCAGTTTAAAAAATGAAAGAGAAACAAGAAGCAAAATCATACATGCATGCCTCTTATGTTGATAGCCTAAGTGAAGACACAGGACTTTAAATGGCTTCATGTATTACTAGAGGTTGAGCATTTAGGAATCAAAATATCATGCATAGGAGACCCATCTGAAGCAACCACAAGATAACTCTGGGGGGTGGGTTGGTACTTTGCCTTTCTTTTACCGGGTTGATTGTTAAGATCAATCTGTCAGGTATCCCAGTCCAAGCAACTTTTCTATCTTTTCAGAAAATTAGAATATTCTAAAACTACTTGAAAATCAGAATCCAACAGCCCTCTTCCAAATATTTTATTGTATTTGCTTCATTTTAGCCTGAGAAAGATAGTTATCTATATTTGAAAGTTCATTGCTTTTTCCAAACCAGAATTAGTCCCCCCCCTCCCCAGGTCACAATAATTCAGCTTTAGACAAATAACTGCAAAAGTATTAATAAGGCACTGTGTTAAATTGGAACCCTCTAAAGCAAATATGAAAAAAGAAAGGAGGTACACAATGAATGAGATATACGGGAAGCTTTAACTGAAATTTTGTTTCACACATATAAAAGAAGTGTTAGTATCTTGTATGTCTGTAGAAAGAATTATTCCCACAGGAGTAACAAGAATGGTCATGTTGAAGTTAATCTGTACCGAACAAATTAACACTTCTCCAATACACATTAATACCAATGGGGTGATGAAATGGTGCTGTACATTTTCTATGCAAAAGTGCCTTTTCCCAGATGGGAATGAGAGGATCCATAACAACAGCTGTATCTTGCATGCTTTTGTTCATTTTTACACCTGCTGGAAGACATCGTTTTCCTAATGTCCTGCTGCATTATTATAATTTTTCTTAATGTATGGCAGTTATTTCAGTAGGAGATCTCGGTCAGGATGGCATAATAAGCAGGTTGATGTGAGAATCAATCACACCTGCCTACGCAATGACAACACTGTGGCTTTGCTTGCCCTCCCATTAGAACATAAGTGGAAAAAATTGGCAAAGGAGGACAATGGATTTTGGTAAAGAAACAGGCTGGTACCTCTTGGCAGGCAGTTCTACAAGAGGGAATATTATGTTTCTGGTGCAGGATTTACAGCTTGGCTCCATTATAGTCATATACAGTATAATCACACATGGTTCAATGAGATAAATAGTGCCCATCACAATAGCAACAGCACTTAGACTTATATACTGCTTCATAGTGCTTCTATACCCTTCTCTATGTGGTTTACAGAGTCAGCCTCTTGCCCCCAACAATCTGGGTCCTCATTTTACACATCTCAGAAGGATGGAAGGTAGAGTCAACCTTGAGCCGGTGAGATTTGAACTGCCAAACTGCAGCTAGCAGTCAGCTGAAGTACCCTGCAGTACTGCACTCTAACCACTGAGCCACCTCAGCTCTTCAATATACCTCCTATGGAGATTAAATGCATGGCAGAATATGATCCCTATCTCTCTCACGAGCGTTGGCACTGGAAAGCACATTCCCATCCTGTGGCCAGTCTGAACCAGGGATGAAATTCAGCAGGTTCTGACAAGTTCTGGAGAACCGGTAGCGGAAATTTTGAGTAGTCCGGAGAACCGGCAAATTCCACCTCTGGCTGGCCCCAGAGTGGGGTGGGAATGGAGATTTAGCAATTTCTTTCAGCTAGGAGTGGAGGTTTTGCAGTATCCTTTCTCTGGAGTGGGGTGGGAATGGAGATTTTGCAGTATCCTTCCCCTGCCATGCCCCCAGAACCAGTAGTAAAAAGATTTTTGAATTTCAACACTGGTCTGAACCCCAATTGCATGAGGATGCCTGTATTTTGTCTCTTAGGACTTTGTCTTGTAAAAAGGAGTGAGAAAGACTGCTTCAGAGAGAACACCCATTGCAAAGTGTACCTAAATTGAAGGCAGTGCAAACACACACACACACACACACACACACAAACACAATTATCAGAATAATTGAATTTGACCTCCTAAAGATATCTACCTAAGGATATTTTCATTATTACTTAAATACAACATTCTTTTTTTTAAAAAAAATAAGCCTTTACTACTCTCTGCATGTTTGTTAAAGCAGCACGCCCTAATGAATTTGCGTGGTCATTTTGCCCACATTCTCCCTGCTCTGAAACAATAACAATGAAAAGAAGAATTGAGGGAGAA
The DNA here is from genome assembly GCF_964273705.1 of Natrix helvetica. Taxonomy (NCBI): domain Eukaryota; kingdom Metazoa; phylum Chordata; class Lepidosauria; order Squamata; family Natricidae; genus Natrix; species Natrix helvetica. The sequence continues at coordinate 29,220,940 of NC_138549.1, forward strand.
ACACATGTCCTCTGGTTATCAGATAATGCTGAGGAAAACACTAAGGCCCATAAAGAGCTGTATAACATGGCTAATTAGTAAGACTTGCTTTGAGGTACTCAGTGGCTATCAGGAGTTTTGGAATGGAACAAATGTACTCACCCACACTATCAGGGAGGCCGCCGAGAGGCATCTACAAAAAAAGAAGAAGCAGAAAACAACGCAAGATAAGCCACCATCAGGAGTGGAAAGGCTTAGCTTTTGCTTCATCCGCTATTGGCAAAAATCCTTACCATAAAGATGGTGCTGAACATCCACTAGTCTTTTTTTCTCCATGCACTGCTTAGCCTGAATAGAGAAATCAATGGGGGGAAACCAGATTCACTTAATGACCACATATTTCACTTAACAACTGTGGTGATTTGCTCAACCACTGCCACAAAGAAGTTGTAGAAAAGCTGTACAATTGGGTGAGACTCATTTAACAAACGCTTAGATTAGCAAGAGAAATTCCAGTTCAAATAACTGTTTTAAGTTGAGGATTACAAGTAATTCACCTTTCCCTTGTCATTTTTCATTTTTTTAGCAACCTCATTTTATTAGGTGAATGTAAAAGATCACCCTTTATTTCTAACTGCATCCAAATTAGACCCAATTTGTTACAATTTAAAATGGTTAAAATTTAAAACAATTTAAAATTGTTTAATCACATTTCATTTGAGGACTCTGTCCTGGAATTTTCCCCTACATTTCCCCTATGTTTTCATACAAAACCTAGCCCACATGGAGACTTCTCAGTTTATCGTGGGGGTCCTCTTTGTGAATTGGAATCTTGATCCTTAGAAGCATTGATCAATTCCTTGGCCCAACCAGATCTTATTGGGGATATCAATATACAGGGAAACAGTACCATTTGCATATCTTGACTTTTTAGATCCGTGATGGCGAACCTATGGGATGCGTGCCGGAAGTGGCATGCAGAGCCATCTCTCCGGGCATGGCAGCCGTCACCCGTTGCTCTTCTGGGTTCTAGCGCACCGGCCAGCTGGGCTTCGCAGTAGGAGAGCACTGGAAGAGCAGCTCCCTGGAGCACATGCGCAAAGCTGAGCTTCCGGTTTTCGGTATGCGCATGCGTGCTGGCCAGCTGGTCTTCATGCACACAACAGACTTAAACTCAACCCTTCCAAGACTGAGTGGCTGTGGCTACCGGCACCTCGGTTCAGCCAGCTGATCCCATCGCTGGCCATAGGGGGCGAACAATTGCCCCCTGTGGAACGGGCGCGCAATTTGGGCGTCCTCCTTGATGCCCGGCTGTCAATGGATGACCATGTGGCAGCCGTGGCGAGGGGGGCGTTCCACCAGGTTCGCCTGGTGCGCCAATTGAGCCCCCTACTGGACCGGGATGCCCTACGCACGGTCACTCATGCGCTGGTGACGTCCCGCCTGGATTACTGCAACGCTCTCTACATGGAGCTGCCCTTGGGACGCGCCCGGAGACTGCAGTTAGTTCATAATGCAGCCGCGCGGGCTGTGATGGGGAGTACGAGGTATTCCCACGTAACACCTCTCCTGCGCGAGCTGCACTGGCTGCCTGTGGTTTTCCGGGTGCGTTTCAAGGTGCTGATTACCATCTTTAAAGCGCTCCATGGCACAGGACCTAGTTACTTGCGGGATCGCATCCTCCCACATACATCCCTGCGGCCAATTCGCTCACACAGGGAGGGACTTCTCCTGGTGCCGTCCACTAGGCAATGCCGAGGAGTAGGGCCTTCTCTGTGATGGGCCCAACCCTCTGGAATGACCTCCCCCCCGACATTAGAACCACTTCTGACCTCCGCTCCTTCCGGCAAAAATTGAAGACCCACCTGTTCCGATTAGCAGGCCTGGCATAATTACAACTGTCCCTCCTGGCAAATGTATTATATCTGGTTATTTTAGGGGTTTTTTAATTTACTGTATCTGTTTTAGGGGTTTAAACTTATATTTATATTAGCTTTGTACAGTTCTTTTAATTGCATTTTAACCTCCTCCATGTCAACTGTCAACTGTACATATTTAATTTTCATTGTATCCTGTTATATTTTGTATGAACTGTACACCGCCCCGAGTCCCTTTCGGGAGAGGGGGCGGTCTAGAAGCATTAAATAATATTATTATTATTATTATTATTATTATTATTATTATTATTATTATTATTATTATTATTATTATTATTATTATTATTATTATTATTATTATTACATGCATGCCAGAAACCAAAAGACTAGGTGACCAGCGTGCATGCTGGAAACCAGAAGCTCAGCTTACCGGGGCGCACATGCGTGCTGGGGAGCTGCTCTTCCAGTTTCCGGTGCTCCCCCATGCACAGATGCTCCCATTTCGGCACTTGGTGTTGGTTCGTCAACACTGCTCTAGATCAAGTTGATTTTAAAGCCCGTTTGAGCTAAAAGGGCTACTAGCATTCAAGACATTTACAGGCCAGTTCACAACAGAATCCAGCACAATGGCTGTTGCTAGGAGGAAGGAAAACAGTGAAACAATGGAAACAAAGCATTTTCTTTTCAAACCACACTTTTGCATGGTGTGTGAATAAAAGCAGATAGATGGGTTTCCCATTCCTGCCTACTAATGTCGCAATACGCTCCAATGAGAGTCTGAAAAGGCCTTGATTTTTTCTAACTGCATTCTTCCTCCACAAGAAAAAAAAAGATAATGGGTAAGACAGCTCTGTGTAGGCTTTATATATTTCTATATGTTATTTGACAGCTGAAGATTTCCATGATTGGGAAACTGAGTTCTGTTCAGATACAGGTAGCCCTTAAAATTAGGACCACAACTGTGCCCAACATTTATGTTGCTAAGGGAGGAATTTGTTAAGAGGGTTTAGCCCCACTTTGCCACTTTTCTTGCCACATTTGGTAAGTGAATCACTGCACTTGTTGAACGGTTGTTAAGTGAATCAGGCTCCCCATTGATTTTGCTTGCCAGAAGGTCCCAAAGGGGATCAGAGGCCCCTGGGACACGACAACCTTCATGAGTCAGTTGTCAAGTATCTGAATGTAAATCATGTGTCCATGGGGATGCTGCAATGGTAATAAGTGTGAAAAATGGTCATAGGCAGTGGTGGGATTCAAATAATTTAACAACCGGTTATCCGCCCTAATGACCAGCTGGGTAGACAGGGCTCGGTGGTCATATGACCATGTGGGCATGGCCAACTCAACGTCACTCAGGTTGATGGGAGCTTCGCTTTAGCTGTTACAATGTAATACGGGTTAACTGGAGATGCTGTTTCTGTAAATAGGGCAATAAAGATTAGGCTAGAAACAACACCAGAATGTTTCCTTCCTGCCTTCCTTATAGGATTAGCCCTGTAAAGTGGGAAAAACCAAAATGAGATTTCTTCCAACAACCTGTTCTCCGAACTGCTTAGAAAGTTAACAACCGGTTCTCCCGAATAGGTGCAAACTGGTTGAATCCCACCACTGGTCATAAGTCCCTTTATTCAATGCTGTTGTAACTTCAAACTTAGCGAACTGTTGTAAGTCAAGGACTAACTGTATACAGATTTACATTGCTGCCTTGGCTGACGGTAGACAGGAGAAAATCTTTATTAAGACATTTTGATTATTAAGGAAATTTAGGCTCTGCTTTTCAAACAATTGTTAATAAAATTGATGTTTCAATTCAAAGGCATTTTACATGAATTTGCATGAGGAAAAAAAAAGCTGTGTTCACAGGATCCCAAAGAAATAAGCATGTTTGATTTAAAGGAATATCAGCAGATGTAATTTGTAATGTTATGAACAGTCAGAATAACTTTCCCTGCTGGAGTCCAGATCTTTATTTCATCTTTGTTTTTGCACTTTTCACATTCAACATTCACATTCTTGTGTGCATTTTCAGATATCTATCTGAACAGTCCGGGGGTGGACTTCAAAAATTGCAGCAACAGATTCGCTGCCCCATTGCTGGGTGGGCGTGGCCTAGTTGACCTCCTGCACCATGGCGAAGGGGGGCATTTCTTTGCCCTCCCCAGGCTCCGGAGGCTTTCCTCAAGACTTTGGGAGGGTGAAAATTGCTTCCCTGGGCTCCAGAGGACCGTTTCCGGACTTCTGGAACTTTCAGTAGGCCCATTTTTCACCCTCCCCAGGCTCTGCATAGGCCCTGCACTTACCTGACATGATGAATGGGCCACGTGGAGACTCCTGGGAGGGGGAGAGCGGCAGGATGGAAGGGGCCAGTTAGGGGTGGCATTTGAGGGTTCACCAAACTGGGCATTATCTAGCTAGAGGATCACCCAAACCCGTGCAAACCCCTAGCAGGCCACCCTTGGAACAGTCAGATGAACCCTTAGGAAGGACAGGAAAGAGCCAATATGAACTAAAACATACAGAAATTTGCCTTCCAAGAAGTCATATGTTGGGAATGGATTGGATTTCCTATCTATTTCCTAATAAGCAAGTGATTTCATCCTGCCTTATTCTGCAGCTTTATCTTAACTGTTTAATACTGTATGAATCTCATTCTAATATATTCATCTTGTATTTCTTAATACCGAAAAGGCCATCTTATTTTCTCTTTAAAATTAGAATAGCTATTATTAAATACCGAAAATGTGATACAAACTCTTTTTTCTTACTTCTAATCTCATATAAGATTATTCCATTTTTGTTATGTACTAAGTAATAAAGGTGGGGGAGTTAAACCTGATGCATTACACAGAAATACTGGATTAGGTTAAAAAAAAAACCTGGAAGATAGTTTATATACACAGTGTTTCATACAATACTTACTTTTGAAAAGGTAACTTCATAAGTGGAGACTACCCAAAACACATAATTTTATTTTACCTTGAAGATAAAATATAACCAGAAGCAAAACAAGCCAATTTGATATTTAACTGAAAGAAAATGCTTAATACATTCTCTAGCAAGTAAGGATTTTGGTATTCTCTTTCATTTACAAAATTGCCTGGAATTTTAATATGAAACTTATTATAAAGCCACAATATGGTATGAATTATAAATCCACTTGAACATAAACCCATTTACTTGGAAGGAACCCTACTGAACTTATAAAGATGTCATTAAAAAAAGAGAAATTAAACCATTAACATATTTTTAAAAAAATAATTAAGTGACCTTGAAATAGTACTGGGAAAATAAGATTATTTCTAAGGAACAGTGACATATTGATAAATATTTGAGATTCTCCCACTGTACACTTGTTTCCTTAGCATTTCCTTTCCATATTCAAAGCTAAGAACAAAGACCAGTCTTTAATCTTATATAATATATCAATATATATTTAAATATTCTTTTCAGACTGTGATCTGTTGAGGAACTTCTGCACATATCAAAATCAAATAGAAAGGGCATATGAGCAATCAAAACCTTTCATCTCTTTCATAAGATCCTTTTCTAGGAATTGGCTTATACTAATAATGAAAACTAACCTTTGATTTTCAATTACTGTATTAACTGAATATTCCATTTACATTTTTATGTAAACCTTTGGTAAGCTATTGGGAAAAGGAAGGCTACAATCCCAGGGTGAACCCACATAGCAAACTGCCATGTAAAGATTTATCTTCCAGAACTAACAGATTCTTCAATGATCTGGATCAAAAGCATAGCTAGGTAACATATAATAGATGATATCACAATACCTTAGCAGTCTAATAAGTGCTCAGTTTGAAGGACCGTTATTTAATAGACTTTGGATATAACACATTTTATGAACTAATGTCAATTTTCTTAGAAGAGGTTTTTAACTGTAAATTACATTGTTGAAATCAGTTATGGAATTACACAAATATGTAATTCCATTAAATATGGAATGTACACAAATGGCATAAAGTTGAATTTAATGGACATTTGGGAATAATGGCCACTCAACCCTACACACAAATGTAAACTAAATGAGGATTCAGTATAATGCTAGTGTCCCCAATCTTTGAACTTAAACATGCCTTTATAGCCACGTGTACAAAGAGGGAATATTCCTATTCAGAATGACATGATAATGCAGGGTTTTTTTTATCATTTCCATCTGTATTAAAAGAAGATTATCTCAAGGTGCACCTTTGGGGTTTAAATCAATCTGAATCATGATTAGTGATAAACCCAACAGATTTGCTTACTGATTATTAGATATCCCATCTTTCCATCTGACTGCAATGATCACTTTGTCTCTTACTTCCTGAGAAACGTCAATAGTTTCTGGACTATAAGCGACTGAACAAGGAAAAAGAAGCTGAAGCCTAATTTAGACAACATTCAGAAACTGTAATAGTATTTAGGAGGGCAGGGCAGGATCTAAGTCAATCTATTGCTTCTGGATTACATCTCATTAATATAGAATATAGAATAACAGAGTTGGAAGGGACATTGGAGGTCTTCTAGTCCAGCCCCCTGCTTAGGCAGGAAACCCTATACCACTTTAGACAAATGGTTATCCAACATCTTCGTAAAAACTTCCAGTGTTGGACCATTCAAAACTTCTGGAGGCAAGTTGTTCCACTGATTAATTGTTCTAACTGTCAGGAATTTTCTCCTTAGTTCTAAGTTGCTTCTCTCTTTGATTTGTTTCCACCCATTGCTTCTTGTCCTACCCTCAGATGCTTTGGAGAATAGCTTGACCCCCTCTTCTTTGCGGCATCTTTCTTTAGTAATATTGTACCATTTATCAATAAATATCAATCATTTATTACTTAGCTCCTCTGAACCCAGAATAGCAATTTAAAACAATATTAACTGAACAAGACTGCACAGTACAGGATATAGCAGAGAAACAGAGTCAGGATTAAGGGAAAGCCTTTTCTTGATCCTGAAATTTTCTCTGCTCTCTTAAATAGAGCTGTGTGAAACAATCTTTAATATAACTTTTGCTCTGTTGCCTGCCATTATTTATGACTATGGTACAGCTGACATAAGAAAACACTGCCTGGTCACATTTCCAAATGTATTTTAGCTCTGCTTCATATGTTAGCATAGCTATTTGTAATGGAAACAATTCATGAAATCAGCTGATGGAGTTGATGGTGGATGTCTGATTGTTCCTAACTTAAAAGAGCCAGTTAAAATCCTATCCTGATCCTTTTAATTTTATGTAGCTGTAGAGAAAGTTATATTTTCACAAAATTAATTTACTTAAATTACCCATAAGAGTATACGATACCAGAAGACATATATGGTAAAAGAAGCAGGTACGGTTTTTTAAAAGTACAACTATTTTAAATTCAAGTCTGCCTTCTTCTCAAACAAATACAGCAATTGAGAAAAAAAAACTTTCTGGAAAATCCATGTTGCTCTGGTTTGATTTAAATTGTTCTTATTATAGACAAGTAGAATTCTAATTTTATGGAAATGTACAGCAAAATCAAAACAAATATTTGGAAAGCAATCCCACTATGCTAAGAGAGTTTAATCTGAATTAAATTTGTACTGCAGTGCATACTTACATGTAACTAGCTGAATGGATGTCAGAGTTTTCATGCAGAATACAAAATGAGAAAACCCTTGCCAAACAAATCCTAAAACAAAACTATTCCCTCTTTCTCCTTTCTCCTGTTCACATTCTTCCTGTGGTATCAATGCCCCAATTCTTTCTGTATGTCATTTCACTGTAAATGGATATGCAAAGTTTTAGCGATGATCAATTAACTTTTTGAAGTATATTGCTTGGATAAAAATAGCACTGAAGAATATACTGTGTCACACAGTAAAAAAGAAAAATGATTTATTATTTAAATTTTTCCCTTCCATTGTTTCTTTAAAAGTGCCACTACAAACAATTTCAACTGGTCGTCTATGAGGACACTCGGTTGACTCTTCCAGCTGGTGTTTCCCAAAATATGTGACTACAATTTCTGTGCTGTATGGTTTTTCTTCTTTTTTTACTTCTTCTTCCTCTACTGCAGAGCTGTCAAACTCCCAGCGCATGGGCTGGATGCATCACGTGCTAGCCATAACCACACCCGGTTTAGCGAAGGGGGAAAAAGTCCTGATATGTCATGTGACAATGCCATGACGACGTGAGTTTGACACCCCTGCTCTACTGCTTCGGGTATTGGGAGAGATATAAAATTCCTGCTGTTGCTCTTCTGGTGGCCTCAACATTTGTTAATTGATGTTGTATTGTGTCTTCAATGTTGTCTTTCCATCGTCTTCTGGGTCTGCCTTGTCTTCTTTGGCCTTCTTTTCTTTTTTGCATATGCCTGTTTGAATACATTAGTCAAACTAATGTAATGCAGTTATTCGTTTTTATGTAGATGTGGTTTTTCAAATAGCATTTAAATAGCAATCATTTCTGTCTTGTGAGTATAATAGGCAAACTTATTTAGGATTCCCCCCGCTCCAACTCCACAACAATTCTGTAACAGTTCTTAGATGTGTCCATTTTTTCTAGGTACCATTTAGGACAGTTTTTTAAAAAATGAGGCAGTAGTCCAGCTCCAAAGCGAACATTTATTTAAATGTTGTAATTAAACCAAAGAATGAGGTCATTCCAAAGTTTAAACACTTTCAATTGCCCAGATATGGCTTACAGAAAAATGTCTGCATATGTTCTTATACTATCTATTCTAAAAGGTATACAGAATATTTTGAATCCTTCTCAACTTGATGCCCTCCAAATGTGCTGGAGATCAACTTCCAGTATTTTCAACTAATGTGAGGTTTTGGGGGCTTATATTTTTAACACATTAGGAGAGATCCAGTTCAGCAAATCCTGATTTAGATCAGCATGAACAATCATTTCTGCTGGATTAAATTGATTCATCTGCAAGATTAAACATTGGCTGGGTGCAACCATAGTTGAAAGTTATGCTCATTATTGAACAGTAAAATTAGTGATAGTCATGGGAATCTTGAAGACTATAATTCCTTTGGGAGAAGCCAGAAAGTCACGTGTCTTCGTACCAGCAGAGAGTTTTCGTAAGCAAGCCTGGGACTTTTAACTTTATTTCTTGAACTTTTGTTTTTTGATCTCTAAATGTTAATTGGCTGGCTGAATCCTGATTTATTTCAATATCCTGCTGGACTTTATCTCCTCTTACTGCTTTCTCTTTGATTTATTTGGTTGCTCTTATCAATTTCTATATTTCCATATGAAAACATGGCACACATTTCTGGATGGTGAAAATGTTTACATATGGACTATATTTTATTGAATATTTACTGCCTGGAATCTGTATTTTATTAACCTGAATAAAAATAGTCAGAAACTATCCTCCTTTCTGAAGCTTAACCTTATGGTTCCATATAATAGTAGAGAATTCTTTGGGTGGATAAGTGGTAAATAAGTTTTGTTTAAGGGGTTTGAAGGAGAGTGGAGAATGAACCTATTATATTTAATTGGGGAATGATCCCATCTGGCTTTTTGGGGGGAAAGACAGATTGGTTTGGAGATTGGACTTATTGTATTTAATCAGAGATGGCATTAAGAAACAAATGTGGATATTTGATCCAGGATCAATTAGGCTTAATTTTTTAGGGTGATCTCGGAGTGAAGCTGTGATAAATGTTCTATGAATTTATTATAATAATAGTTTATTTCAATTCTTTCTTCCATTACTATTATTCATTTTAGTATATAGATGTCACACTAACAATTTGCAAATAGATTTAATTGTTGAGTAGTTTAAAATTATTTTGACCTCTTTTATAAAGAGTGGGAAATTAATATTGTCTTGTTGTATTAATCAGCATTAACTAGGGAGGATGTCATGTATATATGTATTAGTTTTCAAAATCAAGAAAGCATAGATGAGACAATCTATCAACCTCTATGTGCCTCACTTTCATAACTGAAAATCAATTCTGGATCCAAAGTTACAAATTCACTCATCGTGTAGGTGACCAATGCACTATAGTTTATCACATTCTCTTTTAGACAGAAAACATGACACAGTTCAAAGGAACTCTGATTATTCAAGCGTTTAATCAAACAGAATCAGTTACTTTGATGACAGACAACACATTCATAGGTAGAAGGAATATCCATGCTATACCGTTAATCTGTTCCTGTCCTATGCTAATACTGGTACGATGATGTAAGGCAGAAAAGAGTATTTTCAAACTGCATTCAAACGGAAAATGCATGCAGAAATAATATTTGTGATTGGCGAAAGGGAGTACAGAGTAACACTTTCTGTTCCTTCCTTCCAAAAATGGTTGTTGCCATGTTCTTGTATGAGAGAGAACCTGATCATGCTCTTAAAACCAAACAAACAATTTATGGAATATTATGTTGCAACATCTAAATCCTTTTCTTGAAAGCAACAGATATCAAATCTCATTATGTAGTTAGATATACCGACAAAAGATTAAGCAAGGAGATGAAAAGTGTAGCACCCTAGAATGCAATCTCTGTAACTGATAATATGAATAACATAAAAGCCTCATGATAAATATTAAAGGCAAGTTATCAATAGTATTTTGCAATTCAGCTGATTTTCAAAGAACTTTATTGACAAACAAAAAGCAATAGTACTCAATAGTACTCAACAATAGTTATATTTCTAATTGGACTATGAATAATTACCAAAAGAGAAGAGGAGGGGGGAGTACAGAGAGCATAACAGCAAAATCTTTAGATTATTTGTTGGGTATAACGAGTTTTGCAGTGTGCTTCAATAGATAATACAGTATCCCTAATTAGTCCCATTAATATTCTGAAGCAGATTTTTATAACAATGTGTTCTTGGTTCAAGTTCAAGACACATTTAATTTGCTACTATCAATTTCAATGGCTATCAAGTTCCAGTTCACTTGAGCAATGTAAGACAAGATGTTTTTCTTTAAATGTTTATATTCATGTTTTTACATAATTTAACATTTAAACCGCATTTTGCATGCTTTAATTCTTTTCCTCAAAAGTTTCAGATGAAATATTTTCACGATACATTACAACAATTAATATGCAGTACATTTTAAAAGCTTTAACTTTTATGTTTCAGAAAAATACATCTGCTAAATTCAATAATGCCCTGGGGCATTATAACATTTTCTGATCAAACTTAAAAATTTCCAGTTCAAATTTTCACAAGTTGCATAGGAAATTATTTTCTGGAACACCTGAAGCAAGACTGATTTCTATATGGCAATAGCTTTATATAAAACACACAAACTTGTAAAGATAATATTGCCAGTCCACTGATGAGATTCCATACATTTAAGATAATATTGATAAAAATTATTTGTTTGTTAATATTGTGGCCATAATCACATTTACAATTTCTATTGCCTTATAGCAGCAGTCCCCAATCTTTGTGGCCCAGCTGGGGGGGAGGGGAGTGGTGGGATGGCATGTTGCACATGAGTGGGCAGCTCAACTTGCACAAGTGGTGGGCAGGCATGCGCACACATTCAGATGCAGCTCTACTGCAAGTGGAGCTGAGCATGTATGTACCTATGTACCAGCCTGCTGCTTGCACGGCCAAGTTCTCAATAATCACGACACAGTAGTGTGCCACTTCCTGGGGGCTGGGGACCCCTGCCTTACAGTATCATCCATCCAGCCAATAATACAAGATGGGAAAAACTCACCGGTTATGTAACAGCAAACTAGTTAGGTAGAGTAAAACAACTCTCCACCTGGCGTCAAATTTCAGACATCAGGATGGGGAGAGAAAGCTAACATCTTGCAAATCTCAAATTTTAGCAATCCCTTGTGAGGTCTCATGAGATCATTAAGATTATCAAATCTCTTGAGATTTTTCACAAGAATGTCCAAACCTTATTTCTCAATGTTCGTGAGATTTCAGCAAGTCTAATTTTGAGGTGAAAGGAAACTCTTGAGGGCATGGCAGTTCCAATCTCTGGTTTTCATAGCTGAATATCTTATTTCCATTATGGAAAACAGATAAGAAGAATACATGTTATTATTTTTCAGCATTTACTGTTAAAAAGTAAGCTTCCTATGATTCTGGAGTTGGCACATCCAGATGTACAGTATGAGATTCAACTCTTGAGGATTCCAAGTTGACATGGCCTTAGTTAACAATGTTGAGAGTTGAACTCTATACAATTGAAAGACATCCAGCTAGAAAAAAATGATGACCCATTATAATATTATCTTCCACTGCTTTGTCTAAATCCATTTTAAAGTCAAGGTTAGAAGAAAATGTGGAAGCTTTTAAAACAAAATAACCTGGATCAGTATACTGCTCTCTATAATTTGAATTGTTCATTTGAACTATATGTTCAATCAAGTCGTAGAGTACATTAACATATACACACATGCAAATTTGCATTTGAAAATGAAGACCCTCGTATTTATTCCAAAGAAAAATTTCATCCACTAACTTTCAATGACATCAAAGATCTTTTACAGATATTACATCTCTTTAGGCCATTACCACAATCCATTAGCCTTACTTTTGCCACACACAAACACATAGGTTTGAATCATTTTTCTCAAGAAAGAAATGAACATTTATAATGCTCTTGACTCATTAGTTTAATTGGGTTCTCTTAATCGAGTTATTAACTCATATGGTGAACAGATAATGTTTTAGGAGATATTTGTCCAGAAATATTGAAAATCTAAAAGGGTTCAAAATGTTTTAGTGTACAGTGAATCTGATAGGTACTGTATCTATATGACTTTAATACATTAATGATGTGTTCTTTCTTTTTGTCTCTTGACTCTGCTGCTTTTCAGCTTTATTTGATTTTCCCGAATTCTAAAGAAAGGAAGAGCAAAAAAAGGTTTGGTCTGGAGATAAGTTGATCTGCTACTATCATGCCTCTCTTGTATTTGTCTTTTTTTTATGAAATCTTTAAATACTAGCAATATTAGACTCAAATGAGGCAGTTTAAAAAACAGGTACGAGAAAATTAATACTGATAAAATTAAATGTATGAAAACAGTCAAAAATGGTCACATTTTATGAAATCTCAGATGATGGTGCATTTAATCTGCTTTTAATCTGCTGTTTTATAGACATTACAGAGATAAAGCTTATTTTAGTGTTTTGTATAACTTTCGAGTGAATGTATTTGTGTTTCTGGAATTGCTCCTACATGATCCCATTAAGGCTCCCAGCTTACTTATTCATGCAAAAAATGATTAACTTTTGCGTTAGCTCACAGAATTATCTACTAGCTTCAATATAATGATTAATGAGACTAATTATATTTTAAAACCCAGTTCATGTTATAATTACAGTAAAATCCATATATAGTAAGACACTGATAAACGGCAGTGTGGAAATGATCCATTTACATACAACGGGCTTTGTTCTTCCATTATATCAAATATTTAGCAGATAAATGAATTTTTCCTTCCAATCTAGTTTTACAATGGCAATATTGTTCCAAAGCTCAGTCTTTCCTTAAGTGCAAAACTGAACTCTATTATCTCCACAGGAAACCATGAGAGGAAGATGAGACAAAACACAAAATTGCAATTAAATATCTACCATCAGCTCCTTGAAAATCTAGCACCTCCCCTGGCTATCTGGCATGAGGACATATTTAAATAACATTGAGGAGAAAAAGAATATAGGTACTTAAATTACATCACTTTCATTGCACAAATATAGTGTCAGGGGAAAAAATGCCCTGGGGAAATCTGAGATCAATGGACCGAGGCTGATTCCCTTCCGCATATCTTTTGAGATATTAAAAAATAAAATAAAAGTCTTTGACAAGTATATTCTAATTAATAAACAAACTTTAATAATAAAATAAAAAGTAAATGAAACAGAAATAACTAATGGTTACATTTTGATGATGAAAGCTACGTCTGCCAAGCTGGCAGCCGAACAAAGAAGAAAGGAATTTTGGAATGTGTAACGCGTGCGCAATAAATCACTTTCAGATAACATTTTGTTTTATGACCTGCGCAATAAAGCTTTCTTAGTTTAACTCTTGAATGTCAGTTCAGGCCTAGCAAACTTTTTAACATCGTGACACCCCTTCTTTTGCTAGTCTGGGCTGACATCATCAAATCATCAATTAAGGCACATCTTCTTTCGCAGATACTCGTGTTGATTTGCGGCAAGTGGTTTGTTAAGCATGTCTGCGATCTGATCATGTGTAGAAACATATTGCAATTTAACAAAACCTTGCTTAACTAATTGCTTTGTGTTTTGATAACGAATGTCAATGTGTCTGGACCTAGAACCTGTAAAATGTGACTCAGAAATATAAACCACAGATACATTATCTTCCATCACGGTGATTGGTCGAATCGGACGTGTCCAGATATCTGTGATCAAAGCATCAAACCACGTTAGAGAATTACAAGCATCTGAAACACAAGCATATTCAGCTTCAGTAGATGAACATGAAACAAAACTCTGTTTTCTCACTTGCCAGTAAACAGGAAAACCATTTAGGAACATCATGTAACCAGAAGTGCTTTTGCGTGACTTCTTGTCGCTCGCCCAGTCGGAATCAGAAAAACAAATCAACTTTGGTTGATCAGCGTGTGTTGGTTCTAGCAATAACTTCATGTGTTTAGTGTGTTTCAGGTATTTCAATAACTTCTTAATGCATGACCAATGAAATTGTGTTGCCTTACCTACGTGTCGTGATAAAAGATTAACACTAAGTGCGATGTCAGGTCTGGTCCAACTACTAATGTATAATAGTGAACCAATGACTGAACGATAAAGTGTTTGATCCTCGAACTCAGGACTTGGTTCATGTGTTAAGTTGTGAAAATCTGTTTGCATGGGTGTCTTTGTTGTGCTAGCATCTTTCATGTTGCAATGATGTAGAATGTGGTCAATTTTCTCTTCTTGTGAAAGACTAAACCCCTTCTGTGTCTTTTCAATTTGAACACCTAAATAAGTGCTAATGTGTCCTAAAGATTTTAGTGTGAAGTATCTCTGCAAACTTTTGGCAAAAATCTCACTCATTTTCTTATTTGGACCAATATAAACAATATCATCAACATAAACAAGAATTATCTCATATGCATTGTTAGATCTTTTTGTGAACACGCATTCATCAGTTTCAGACTTAATAAAGCCCATTGAATTTAGTTTGTCAGTAAGACATAAATACCACATTAAACCTGACTGTTTCAGACCATAAAGACTTTTGTTCAGGAACCAGGTATCCCCTTCTTGCTTTCGGAATCCTGGAAGGCTTCTCACGTAGATCTCTTCATCTAGGTCTGCATGTAGATAAGCTGTGTCCACATCAAATTGAAAAACTTCTAAACCAAGAATAGTTGCAGTGGTTAAGGCAATTTTTACACTTTCAGTTCTGACTGTTGGTGAGTAAGTGTTTGTGTAGTCCTCAGGATAACGTTGAGCGAAACCCTGAGCTACAAGTCTGGCTTTGTATAAAGACTCACCATTCGGTTTCTTCTTGATTCTGTAGACCCATCGGGTGCCAATGACTTTCTTGTTTGCTGGAGGTTTTGCAGGTGTGAATACATTAAGTTTCTTTAAACTGTCCATTTCATCCTGCATTGCATCATACCACTTGTCTTGTTCTGAATCAGGAAGCTGTTTGATTTGTGTGAATGTCTCTGGAGGAAGAGTAACGTTGCAAATCAAAGGTACTGGTGTTTTTGTCAGTTGCCATGAATAACGTTGTGGAGGGATTCCTTTTGTGGCCCTCTTGGAGCGTCTAGGAGCAACAGACCAGTCTTCTTCTTCTTCATCATCATCATCCTCGTCCTCACGTTCGTCGCTAGCATCAGCATCCGCGGCTTGCGAAGACGGAACATCAGTTTGTGAAGAACTGGTAGAAGGAATATCTGCCTGCGAATTGCCATCAGGCTGCGTGGCATCTGGAACACCATCTCTAGGAAAATAAACTTCAGGATCATTGGAATGAATCCTGGACCAGTCAATGTCTTCCTCAAAATTAGCAGATTGTGAAATGACAATCACATGTTTAGTATCAATGAATTTGTACCATTTTGAATTATCATCAATACCCATAAATCTTAGTCTCTTTGCTACTATACCTCCCTTTCTTCTTTGACTTAAGGGAGTGTTCACCATAGCATATGAACCAAAAATATGGAGGTTCTTGAGATCGGGCTTGTAGCCATACAGCATGTAGAAAGGAGTTTGATTGATTACACTGCTCCAAGTACGGTTGACAATGTAATTTGCATATTTGATTGCTTCACCCCAGTATGCGTTACTGAGATTGGCATCTTCTAGAAGACAACGCATCATGGTTTGTAGAACCCCTTGTCTTCTTTCTACGACTCCGTTATGAGCCGGTGTATATGGAGCAGATGTCTGATGAAGAATTCCATTCTTACGCATCCAGTCCTGGAAACACTGAGACATGAATTCTGCACCACGGTCACTCTGGATTCTGGCAATGCGAACTTGGTATTGTGTAGAAACAAACGCTGCAAAGTCTTTAAAGATCTGAAAGGTCTCAGATTTCTCTCTCATAGGATATACAAATCCATATCTAGAATGATTATCTACAATTGTTAAAAAATACTTTCTGCCACCAAGTGTTGGTGGGAAAGGACCCACTATGTCAGTGTGTACCAAATCAAAAATGCGTGTTGACAGGCGTGTAGCGTGTTTTGGAATTGGAGCCGCCTTAGATTTAGCCTTTTTGCAAACGGCACAATCCAAAAACACCTTACACCCCTTTAGATCCAAACCTTTTGCGAACTCCGGCATCTTTCTAAGAACACGGAAACTGGCATGCCCCAATCTTCTGTGCCACTTGTGAATACACCTGGAATGCAAAGGTTTACCAATTAGTGAATTCTCAACATTAACAGTTTCATGAGGACCCTCAGGCTTGCTCTGAGCAATCTGTTTCTGTTTTGTCTGTTTGTTGGCTTTAGGAGCCTTTGGCACAGTAACGCTTTCTCTCTCTGGGACAACTCTCTCTGGGTCTGCGTTGTGCCTTTTTGGAGTTTGCATACTTGCCTGTGCTTGCCCTTTAGGCTTTGGCTTTAAGTAATAAACACCACCAATCAGCATAGTTTCAGCAACAATATCTCCATCTTTAACTAAGTAACTTGCTTTTTCGAGGTGGTGAACCTGGAACTTTAAATCTCTAGACAAGTGACTTTGACTAAGCAAATTACTGGTTGCTGAAGGTATGTAATAAACATCAGGGATGTGTGTATCGAGCTCTTCAATGTAAACAGTTCCTTTTCCCATAACCTTGCAAGTGTGGTTGGTGAAGGAATACAGTTCTCGATACTCGGGCTCTGGTTCGCCCATCTCTGTGAAAAGTTCCCTTCTGTGGGTAACGTGCACAGCTGCTCCACTATCTAAAGTCCACAAAAGACGTCTGTCGAACTTTGGATCAGGTTGTGGAACGTTGGTTATGGCCAGTGTCACAAGTGGAGTTTGTGGATCACGCCTTGGACCACGACGGCCTTGTCTTCCGCCTCTACCTCTGCCTCTGGAATCTGTTCCTCTGGGCTGGTATGTGGCGGGAGCTGGAACTCGTTGGGGACAATCCCGGGTGTCATGTCCCACACGGTTGCAGGTGTAGCATTTTGGCATCCTTGGAGCGTAGCCTCTTCCTCGGAAGGGACGTCTGGCTGGAGCCTTTGATGCTGGAGGCCGTTGCAGATGTGGTGTAGCTAACCTGATAGCTTCGTCTTCCACTAAAAGTCTGCAAACGTGGTTAACTGTGCGTTGAGCAATAGGCACGTAGTTAATCTTTGCAACAGCATCTTTCCATTCATAATTCAATGAGTTAATGATGATGCTAATCATTTGGATATCATCGATTACATGGCCATTTTGTCTCAATTCACTTCTCATTCTTTTCAGTTTGGTCAAATGTCCACCAATTCATTCACCAGGTTTCAACTTCGAACCATGGAACTCAGACATGAGCAAACATGAAGATTCAATTGAAGCGGGCCTGTAGCAATCTTCCAAAATAGCCCAAATTTCTTGGGCAGTTGCATCAGGTGGAAAGATACCTTGGATCTCAATTTCCATTGACATGAGTAAAGTCGTGATTGCTCTGTTTTCGAGGTCTCTTATCGCAGGTGTCCAGGGTGGAGGAGGAGGATTAAAAACCATGGAATATGTGCCTTCTCTTCGAAGCAAGAGCGCAATTTCACTGACCCAGGCTTTATAATTCTCTCCTGACTCCTTTAATTTGGACTCACCAGTCAAGGGGGTGACTGTGAATACCTGCTGAGGAACAATTTGTTGCTCTGGTTGCAAATCTGGTTGTTGAACCAGGGGATGCTGGTGTTGCATCATTGGCCTTTGCGTGGCAACATCAAATTGGCTTCCTCGAATTCGCCTTTGGCTTTGCCTTTTTCCATCTAGGGAGGATTCGACACCGCCAGGGGGTGTTGAAGACTTAACCTTTGGAGGCAAAGTTTGGGCTTCTGTAAAACTCATAGACAGATCTCTAAAAATCTGGTGCAACTGCTTCATCTTTTGTAATAATTTTTCTCCACCAGCAGATGGCAGTGCAGCTTCACTTCTTGGCTGCAGCCCTCTATACATGGCCGGAAGTTCAATGGGCTCAAAGGGACCACGTGACCTCGGTGACGTGTACATGTCTCTTTGTTCTAATTGACCAATGAACTCTGTGGGGTGTGTCTTAGGCTGTTGTTTTGAAGACAAGATGGCGTCCTCAGACATTTTGGGAGTGGGGGAGCTCCTCCTACTTCGCTTTATTTCGTTAAAGCACTCTCTCGCGTCCCTAGCATATTTTTCAAACAGCTTTAATCGATATAGATAGCTTTGCATTTCTTCCTCATCATCTGGGAAGATTTCATAAACTTTGCTTTCTGCGTGGGAGGATTTTTTCTCTGCCGGCAGTTGCCGTTTAGACTTTTGCCGTTCATTAGTTGTATCTTGATAATGAGGGAGATTTACTGACCTCAGTCCGTAGATCTTGCCTTCTGTAGCTCCTTCCCCCACATCTGGCTCGGCACTTTGTTGCTCCTGGAATACGTTTGAAGGTTCTTGTTTCTCTGTGTCTGAGGAAATAGATTCTTTCAAGCGCTTTCCATGTCCGCGTTTTTTTCTTTTCTTTCTCTTCTTCGACATGGCTAATTAGCCGTAGTCGGTTATCATAAGATAGCGCGAAGGGAAAATACAGCCATAAATTGTAGCCATCTCAGCTGGCATCATTTGACCAACCTCTGCATACCAAGTTGTCAGGGGAAAAACGCCTGATATCTGAGATCAATGGACCGAGGCTGATTCCCTTCCACATATCTTTTGAGATATTAAAAAATAAAATAAAAGTCTTTGACAAGTATATTCTAATTAATAAACAAACTTTAATAATAAAATAAAAAGTAAATGAAACAGAAATAACTAATGGTTACATTTTGATAATGAAAGCTACGTCTGCCAAGCTGGCAGCCGAACAAAGAAGAAAGGAATTTTGGAATGTGTAACGCGTGCGCAATAAATCACTTTCAGATAACATTTTGTTTTATGACCTGCGCAATAAAGCTTTCTTAGTTTAACTCTTGAATGTCAGTTTATGCCTAGCAAACTTTTTAACATCGTGACATATAGAACCATAGCTTTTTATTTCAACTATGTGGAATCTGAGGACTTTGGAATCATGAAACAATCATCTATAAATCCACTGTCATGAATTTTGTTAAAACTGTAATGGAAATATCCCATTAAGGGTCAATGACCAATATTTGTCCTAGCAGGCAGCAATACTAAGCTGATTTGATCTAGGCCTGTGATGACGAACCTATGCCCTGTCTGCAGGCATGCCAGCCATCAGCCCAGCCCAGGTCCATCGTGAATGCGCATGTGGCCACTTACTCTTCGGGTCTCTGCTGCGAATGCGCAGCAGGCAGGGGGGTATGTGGGGATGCGTGTGTGAATGCATGAGGGGACAGGGTGCAGGCACTCACATTTCATTTTGGGGGCTCGTGCAGCACCCCTGCACCCCATTTTGGTTTCCAGGTTGGTGCAGGTGGCCTTGCAGGGTGTGGCCCCCTGTGCCGCTTCCCCTTGCATCCCGTTTTGGGCCTGGACCAACCTGGAAGCCAAAAATGGGCAAGGGGGAAGGCTGAGCGCTTGAGGCGCTTGAGGTGTATCGCTCTCCAGCCCCCTGAGCTCTTCGAAATGAGAAAAAGGTTGCAGTAGTGACCCAGCCCGGGTTCCATTTCTGGGACCGGTTCCACCGCCCGGATGTCCAGCAGATGTTGAATGGCTAGGAACTATCCATTATTCAGTGTGGTTGCTTTATCTATCGCACGCTGCGTATACTTTACAGGGTTGCTCTGTTATAACCTCTACCTGGGGTTCATTGCTAGTGCTTAATCGCACCAGTACCTAACATTGGTTATGGGCCCAGCACGCTTCCGCAGCAATCAGGGATTGCTGATCCCTCAAGGAAACTGCAGAGGCAACCCCCTTTGAAATGGCAGAGGAAATAAGCTTCTTAATGCTCTCAGGAGTAATTCCAGATTCTCAAACTCATCTTCAGAGTGTCCCGGATTAGGGCCCTGTGGAGGTAGGGTGCAGGGAGGAAGGAATCCCCTACATGAACCCTCCAATGGCTCCTCAGCCTCCTCTCTTGAGCCATGAGAAGAGACAGGAGGGGAAGGAGAAATTTCCAGGCCTGATTGCCTGCATGCCCCAATGGAAGAGATAGAAGGCGAAGAAGGACTGAATCCCCTGGGGGGAGAAGCTGAATGAGCAGATACCAGCCTTAAAGGAGAACTAGATCTGGAAGGAGAAGAAGGCTTGTTGGCTTGGGCCTGGTGTTCTGCCCTAGCAATCACTTTTTCCAGAGCCTTTTGGCACCTGGTCTCATCCCTCTGGGTTGCTCTGGAGGGCCGCTGGGCCACTGTAGGCTTGACCGCTGCTGCCCTGGTTCTGGGCCCTTCCCTCTCCTCGGGCATGTTCTGGGCACCCCCTGGGGCCATTGAAGTGGTCTGCCTGCTCTCCGCCATTGGAGCCACTCACATGTCCTGAGGGTGCTGCTGCCCAAAGTCACCAGCCAGTGCAAGGTCCTTGCGGGACAAAGGATTGGGCTGCTGAGGCTAAACTTGCCGGCCCAACACTGGCCACGATGCAAGTGGTAATTTTCGGGGCTTACAAATGGCCACTTCCATGTGCGTGCCTCCAAAATGGCCACCCCCACGTGCGCACAGCCAGAATGGCCGTCAGAAGGCTCCGCGCGCTGCAAATGGCTTTTTTTCTTCAGCTGTGACTTGACAAGACTTGCCGCGGCTCATTGCGACCAGGCGCGGCTTGCAGAATTGAATTAATAGCCCGCAGCCTGATTGTAGCCTCTGGCCAGCAGCCCTTCCTGCAAAGCTGCGAAAAGGAGAGCCTAACACCCCCCAGTTCCAGGGATAGGTCAGAGCTCCCGAAGAACACAGGAGGAAAGCAGAGCAGGAGGAATTTAGAATAGCATGTGTGTGTGTGTGTGTGTGTGTGTGTGTGTGTGTGTGTGTGTATGGAATGGAGGCTTGGAACATCAGAGGCCCATGCAGAAGGTCAGACCCAGTGCTTTGCTGTACTCACCACTACCCCCCCACTCATTTACCACCTACTTACTATGGGCTATTCGCCCTACCGCCTATTATGACCTACCATCTATTACGAACTATTTCTTAGCTGCAATATTTTATCCATCAACTGGCTATTTTATCTTATTTCCATCAACCATCATTTCCATTCTGATGCGGACTATTTTCATCAGCCTATCCCCTTGCCTGGACTATCCTCTTGCCAGGACCATCCCCTTAGTGGGAATTGCGGCTGCTGATGCATATTAACATCTACAGCACCCACTTGATGAACTTGGCCCTGTCCAATTATGTTATACACGAGGCTAGACCTGCTACAGCTACGAGAGTCCCCCCTCTCGCAGTTATGGCCTCCAGCCCTTTCGAGGGCCCACCTTGAGGACGGGTTCATTAACCCAGAGAGGTGGAGGAAGCGCTCGTTGAGGGGTTTTTTAATTAATTGTTTTTTAAAAATTGTAAGGGGTTACAGGGATGGGGGGGGGGAACAAGACAGGAGGGATGGGAGAGCCAGGCACCTTGGTGTGGTCGAAGGAGGAGGGGGAGGAGTGGGGGAGGAGAGGGAAGATAGCATTCCTGTGCAGGGCTCTTTGATACCAACGGTCGTGGGGAGGGGCAGGTGCGAGGACAGATTAAGAGCGCGTAGTCGGTTGGGAGACCGGGGTTTTTGGTCATTCCCGGTCGTTTGTACCAACCCCTGCATACTAGGTGGTCAGGATCTACAGACCCAAGGCCTGAGACTGCTGTTATGCAACGCGAGGTCCGTTGTTAATAAGGCCCCCCTCATTCACGATCTAATTTTGGAGGGGGAGCCGGACCTCGCAGGAATAACCGAGACCTGGTTGGGCCACGAGGGAGGTTTACCCCTTGTGGAAATGTGCCCGCCAGGTTATCGAGCATTTCACCAGCCTCGGGCCCAGGGAAGGGGCGGCGGGGTAGCAGTGATTATCCGGGAAGACTTAGAGCCGAGAGAGTTCACCGTGCCACAGACATCCGGGTGTGAGTCCCTTGTCGTGAGATGGGGCCCAGGGAGGCAGTTGGGCCTGCTGATAGTATACCTGGCTCCTCGCT
The DNA here is from genome assembly GCF_964273705.1 of Natrix helvetica. NCBI lineage: Eukaryota > Metazoa > Chordata > Lepidosauria > Squamata > Natricidae > Natrix > Natrix helvetica. Next base: position 29,243,437 of record NC_138549.1, read on the forward strand.
ATACATCAGCGGCCCTACCTGAACTCCTTGAGCTGATCTCATTGGTGGCGGTTGAGACCCCCAAACTTTTAGTGATGGGGGATTTTAATCTGCCGTCGATGGGAGAAGCGTCTGAGGGGGTTCGGGAGTTCATGGCTTCCATGACAGCCATGGACCTGACCCAGTTAATTCAGGGCCCTACTCACGAGGGAGGCCACACGCTGGACCTTGTCTTTGTCTCTGGCCAGTGGATGAGTGATCTGGGAATAGGGGATCCAGCCATTATTTCCCTGTCATGGTCGGATCACTCACTTCTCCGGCTTGACTTCCCTGGTGCTACCCCCCGCCGCGAGGAGGCGGAACCGGAAGGTATTAGATGGTTCCGCCCCAAGCGCCTGATGGAACCAGATTATTATTATTATTATTTCTTAGATTTTTAAACCGCCCCCTCTCCCCAAAAGGGACTCGGGGCGGTGTACAGTCAATGCAAATAAAATACAGTCATAACAATAAAATACATTTAAAATACATTTAGAGGGGGAGATAGACTGTACAAGAAATAAATACCTAAAAACATCCCAATTAAAACCCCAAACCCAATTAAAATAGGTTCCAGACGGAGCTTGGGCCACCTCCTGTGGACCTGACCCGCCCCCGAGTGGAGGACCTGGTAGACGCATGGAATAGTGCGACTACCGGGGCCCTAGACCGGGTGGCGCCTTTGCGGCCTCTCCTGCGGCGACGAACCACCCTGGCCCCTTGGTTTACCGAGGAGCTAAGGGTGATGAAACGCCACAAGAGACGCCTAGAGAGTCGTTGGAGATCCTCCCGTTCCGAATTTGACCGAGCACAGGCACGAGCCTATTTGAGGACGTACCTTGTGGCATTAAGAGCGGCCAAACGTCAACATTGCGCCACTCTTATTGCGTCCGCAGATAACCGCCCTGCCGCCCTGTTTCGGGTGACTCGCTCCCTCTTGTTTGAGAGACCGCGGGAAGCCCCTTTACAGGGCAGAGCAGAGGAGTTTGGGAAATATCTACAGGACAAAGTCGCTCAAATCCGGATGGGATGGGCCCCTTTCAGTGGTCCAGTAGAGACGCCCGTGGCGAGTCTTGAGGGACCGCTTTGGGAGGAGTTTGACTCGGTTGCCATCGAGGATTTGGACAGGTTGCGTGGACGTCTGCGACCCACCACATGTTTATTGGACCCGTGTCCCTCCTGGCTTGTACTGGCATCCTGGGAGGTTACGTGCGACTGGCTCCTGGGCCTAGTGAACGCCTCGTTGGGTGAGGGGTTTCTACCGGCCGCCTTGAAAGAGGCGGTGGTGAGGCCCCTGCTCAAGAAGCCTTCCCTGGACCCAACGGACCTAGTCAATTATCGTCCAGTCTCCAACCTTCCTTTTTTAGCGAAGGTTGTAGAGAGTGTGGTGGCACAGCAGTTCCCACGTCACCTGGAGGAAAATGATTATCTAGACCCGCGCCAGTCCGGCTTCCGACCCGGGCACAGCACGGAGACGGCCTTGGTCGCATTGGTTGATGATCTCTGGAGGGCCAGAGATAGGGGTTGTTCCTCTATCCTGGTCCTATTAGATCTCTCGGCGGCGTTCGATACCATCGACCATGGTATCCTGTTGCACCGGCTAGAGGGGCTGGGAGTCAGGGGCACCGTTTTACGGTGGTTTGGCTCCTACCTCTCTGACCGGACGCAACGTGTGTTGGCAGGGGAGCAGAGATCGACCCGGAGGCCACTCACATGTGGAGTGCCACAGGGATCGGTGCTCTTGCCTCTCCTGTTCAACACATACATGAAACCGATGGGCGAGATCATCCATGGTTTTGGGGTGGGATATCATCTGTATGCTGATGATACTCAGCTATACATTTCCACCCCGAACCACCCCAATGAGGCCGTCGAAATGATGTCCCGGTGTTTGGAGGCCGTACGGGTCTGGATGGATGGCAACTGGCTAAAACTCAACCCTTCCAAGACGGAGTGGCTGTGGCTTCCGGCCTCCCAGTTCAACCAGTTGCTTCCATCTCTGGCCATCGGGGGCGTGCAACTAGCCCCCATGGAACAGGTGCGCAATTTGGGCGTCCTCCTAGATGCCCGGCTGTCCATGGATGACCATGCAACAGCCGTGGCAAGGGGGGCGTTCCATCAGGTTCGCCTGATGCGCCAATTGCGCCCCTTATTGGACCGGGATGCCCTACGCACAGTCACCCATGCGCTAGTGACGTCTCGCCTGGACTACTGCAATGCTCTCTACATGGGGCTTCCCTTGAGATGCACTCAGAGACTACAGTTGGTCCAGAACGCGGCCGCGTGGGTGATTATGGGGAGGACTAGATACTCCCCTGTAACACCTCTCCTGCGTGAGCTGCACTGGCTTCCTGTGGTCTACCGAGTGCGTTTCAAGGTTTTGATTATGATCTTTAAAGCGCTTCATGGCATAGGACCTAGTTACATGCAGGATCGCATCCTGCCCCACACATCCCTACGACCAATTCGCTCACACAGAGAGGGACTTCTCCGGGTGCCGTCCGCCAAACAGTGTCGGGGGGCGACACCCAGGAGCAGAGCCTTCTCTGTGATGGGCCCAGCCCTGTGGAATGACCTCCCCCGTGACATCAGGATTACTTCCGATCTCCGCTCCTTCCGTGTACAGCTGAAGACCCACCTCTTTCAATTATCTGGCCTGGCTCAACCGTAATTTTTCTTACTCCTCCTGACTGTCTTTTTAAATTTTAAATTTTAATTGTACATTGGGTTTCTTACAATTGGGGTATTTTAATGGTGATTTTTAACTGTCTAAATGTTGTAATTTGTTACCTCCTCCGTGCATGTGTGTCTTTGTATATATGTATGTTTATGTGTTTGTACACATGTTTTATGTTCTATATGCTCCATTGTACGCCGCCCCGAGTCCTGTCTGGAAAGGGAGCGGCTAATAAATTCAAATTATTATTATTATTATTATTATTATTATTATTATTATTATTATTATTATTATTATTATTATTATTATATGTGTGTATATATATATATATATATGTGTGTGTGTGTGTGTGTGTGTGTGTGTGTGTGTGTATGTATGTATGTATGTATGTATGTATGTATGTATGTATGTATATATGTATATAATCAATTTAATTTTTTACTCACTCTGGGAACTCAAACAGTGCTTGGACCAAAAGACTGAGAGGAACTGGAAACCACAGGGAAAGAAGGAGGTTAAAAGAGATTTTCCTCAGTCTTCTGGACCAATCAGGCTGTGAGAATGTCCCAGGAGTCACCCCTCCCTTGAGTCTACCAGAAAACAACAGGGACTTTCCAGGCACTCATCAGGAGTCAAAAACTGACTTGAAGGCATACATTCAAAAAAGAAGTCGCTAGGAATCAGCTCAACCTGAAGAGATTTTACAGAACTCAGTATCTATTTTAATAATTCCTCTGCATAATTCATAACTTAGCACTAAAGTTTAAATTAACTCCAACTTCCATACTTCCATATTTTCCACAATTTAAGAGTGCTCTTTTTGTTTCAAGGTCTCCTAATCCAACTTTCCCAATACTTGGTTCTGAATACAGCAAAGAATTAACTCATAGTTTAAACCCAATTCTTGACAACCTAAGCTTAGACAAACAATACAAGCAAAAAGTAGAATTCCTACTTTTCAGTATTAAAGCAAATATCAGTTACTGCAAATCCATATATTAAACTTTGCTAAACAGATATAACCAGAAAATAGTCCTTTGGGAGAGGGCCGCATATAAATCCAATAAAAACAAAAACAAACAAACAAAATAAAATATTTTTTCCTGATCTTTCCTCTCTGCTCCCATTTCTTGGGCATTTTTTAAAGTTTGAGAATAAATTAATCCAGTACAAATGATGGAAATATAAAAAGGGTTTATAGGATTAACAATAAGATTGTGAATATGATGACAAAAGGGGAATTAAAGCACAAGAGGAGGTAGGATGTCAAAACCAGTTATCTTATGTTAGTGTATGATTGTTAAATGTTTATATCCTGTATTTTGCTCTGGGGGGTTGGGGGGAGAGAGGGTCAGAGGGTGGGAAGGGGAAGGGGTAATATTTGTAAAATTTGTCAAAACCTTTAATAAAAAAAGATTGTGAATATGATGGACAGATTGTTTCTGCTGAATATTATTTTTCAAAATAACTGAGCAAAAGAGGGGAAGGAAGAAGAAAGGAGAATGAAGATGGAAGGAAAAAGAAGAAGAGGAAGGAAGGAAGGAAGGAAGGAAGGAAGGAAGGAAGGAAGGAAGGAAGGAAGGGGAAGTGCAATTTTTCTGGATAGAAAACCTTGTATACTGTATTTTTCACACCATAAGATGTATCCCCCCTCAAAAAAAGGGGGTGGAAATATCTGTGCATCTTATAGAGCTAATATTGCGGCAAGGGGGAGGAAGGTTGGTGCAGTAGTGGCATACCATCGGCGGTGATAGGCGGCAATTGGCGGAGAATTGCAGCAGCGATCGGTGGTGGCAAATGGCGGTGGCGATCAGTGGCAATCCCCGCCACCTAGAACAGCTCATCAACGGTATTCTGGAAGGCCAATCCAACTGCCAGCTGCTCAGCAGCAAAGGCTCCAGCGTTCCCCAACAGTGGTAGCAGCTCAGGTCAGTTGACCAGTGGTGGGTGCATTAGAGCAGAGCCCTGATGAACCACATGCTGGGGCTGTGATAACGTGCTGAAGCTGACCAGGCTGTTTGCTGTTTGCTGCAAGGAGGCTAGCAAGATGAATACCAGATGGATGCTGGGAGGCAGAGGCAGATTTTTTTTTTCTTGTATGGTTCCCAATGTGGGGCGCACGCCCCCAGGGGGGCAATTTGATTTTTAATGGAGGCAATCTGAACCTTGTTTAAACCAAGTTAATGGCCTTTTAGGCTTCCTTCGCATGACTGGAGTTCACTTTTTGAGTAAAGTAAGAATTATATATCACGGGGGGTGGGGGGCAACAGGATTTTAGAGATGCTTAGGTGGGGCATTGCCAAAAAAAAAGGTTAGGAACCACTGCTCTAAAGCTAATGTTCTGATGCGTCTTATAGTGCGAAAAATATGGTAATCCTTGAAAAAGCCAGCATTGTAACCTGCATTGCATATTGGAGGAGAAAGAAAACAAATCCTTCAAGTGGGACAGAATTGAGATCGGAATGAAGACTTGCATAAAAAACAGAATCCATTGTCCAAAATGCCATTGATAATTGGAGCCTGATTTTGATGCTTACATTATAGTAAAATTAGTTGGTGAATGCCGGAACAAGAAATATAAACTTTTTTTTGTTCTGTAATTAATCATGGTACAGTGCAAAATTGAAAGCCAAAGCTGGCTTGGCCCAGGAATGTCTAAATGCCTTCAGTAAGACTCAGAACATTATAATTAGAACTGCCAAAGCAACAGTGACTTTGACTGATGGGTATATCAAATTGAGAAGAAGGCTGAATCTTAAAGCCAAGAGTGTGTACTAGCTTCCCAATTTGCTTTCCGTATGGCAAGCAAAGGAAGCATTCCAAAGGAGCGATGGGCACTCAGTTGCCAAACAGAGCCATACGGTTACAACCCCATATACACCAAGGAGAAATCTATGTTAAAATCACTTTGAAGAATACAACACAAGTGACCTCAACAAAAATGGATCTTCCTGAGGAAAGAACTGTGGTATTGGACAATAAGCTTTCCTGGGATGAAACTCAGATACGAGATCTCTCTGAAATGCCCACTGGTTAAAATAAAGGAAAGCTTGGTGCCTTTAGGATTCTTGAAGCTTAAGGTGACATGGTATCAGCTTTTTAAGGTATGCCAAGTCAGGAATCAATCAAGGTAGAATTCGTTTCTTCTTTTTCCTTTCTAGAAAAGGAACTTGCTAGTTCCGCTCCCTTAATGTTTTCTCCACGCCATGTCACCGCATTCCTTTATACATGGAACCAATTGAAAAACAGAGATGCGTATCCTTAAAAAGCAGAGGGATTAGCTTTGATTTTTTTTTGGTGATTTCCAGATGGCTAAACAGAAAAGTCAAGAGAAGCAGATCTTAATGGTTATTTATTCCATCATTTTCTGTAATTTTGTGCCATGCCTGAAAAATAACTAAAAAGTCTGGACAGCAAGAATTACTTATATCAATTATCAGTCATTTACAACTAAAAAGCATGATTCTCAGCATCTTCTTTTAACAGATTTTTTTTTGAAAGGGAGAACTAAATTACAGAAACCTTGGTAATAGGATATATTTATTTCAGTGCCCAATTTAGCTCTGCTTTTGTTAGGGTGGAACTTTCACGATCCTCTTGCTAACCGTGGTTTTGGGGTTGAGTACCGTGGTTTTGGGGTTGAGTACCACCTGTACGCTGATGATACTCAGCTGTACATTTCAACCCCAAACCATCCCAATGAGGCTGTCGAAGTGATGTCCCGGTGTTTGGAAGCCGTCGGGGTCTGGATGGGGGACAACAGACTCAAACTCAACCCCTCCAAGACTGAGTGGCTGTGGCTACCGGCACCTCGGTTCAGCCAGCTGATTCCATCGCTGGCCATAGGGGGCGAACAATTGCCCCCTGTGGAACGGGCGCGCAATTTGGGCGTCCTCCTTGATGCCCGGCTGTCAATGGATGACCATGTGGCAGCCGTGGCAAGGGGGGCGTTCCACCAGGTTCGCCTGGTGCGCCAATTGCGCCCCCTACTGGACCGGGATGCCCTACGCACGGTCACTCATGCGCTGGTGACGTCCCGCCTGGACTACTGCAACGCTCTCTACATGGGGCTGCCCTTGGGACGCGCCCGGAGACTGCAGTTAGTTCAGAACGCAGCCGCGCGGGCTGTGACGGGGAGTACTAGGTACTCCCACGTAACACCTCTCCTGCGCGAGCTGCACTGGCTACCTGTGGTTTTTCGGGTGCGTTTCAAGGTCCTGATTACCATCTTTAAAGCGCTCCATGGCACAGGACCTAGTTACTTGCGGGATCGCATCCTCCCACATACATCCCTGCGGCCAATTCGCTCACACAGGGAGGGGCTTCTCCTGGTGCCGTCCACTAGGCAATGCCAAGTGGGCGACACCAAGGGGTAGGGCCTTCTCTGTGATGGGCCCAACCCTCTGGAATGACCTCCCCCCCGACATCAGAACCACCACTGACCTCCGCTCCTTCCGGCAAAAATTGAAGACTCACCTGTTCCGATTAGCAGGCCTGGCATAATTACAACTGTTCCTCCTGGTAAACGTACTATTAACTGGTTATTTTAGGGGTATTGTTTTTAATTTAATTTGTGTGTGTCCTAGGGGTTTTAAAACTATATTTATATATACTGGCTCTGTACAGTTCTTTTAATTCTATTTTTAACCTCCTCCATATTTAACTGTACATATTTAATCCTTCTATTTATTGTATTTTGATATATTCTTTATATGGACTGTACACCGCCCCGAGTCCCTTTCGGGAGAGGGGGCGGTCTAGAAGCACGGTAAAATAAATAAATAAATAAATAATAAATAAATAAATAAATAAATAAATAAATAAATAAATAAATAAATAAATAAATAAAAAATAAATAAATAAATAAATAAATAAATAAACCAGCTATAGATAAACTGGAGAGGTGACTACCCATTTTCTCAATGAGGGAAGAATATATAAATATTTTTCACTTGTAATTTTGCAAAATGTCATCTTCTTTCCCAAGTGCTAAAAAGTCAATTATAGACAGAAATGACAGTAGCAGAGTTGTAGAAGAACTGACAACCGACATGTAGGAAACCTAGAGAAAAAATAATAAACCCCATTTACTGAACATCTGGCAGTGCTTACATACTGTAGGTATGTTGTATAGCCATCACTACAGCGCAAAAAAAAATACAGTTTATGAAGAAGGCTCCTCCCACAGTATCAGCACATAAATCTCTCTGAGACAGGAAAGAAAGGTGTCCCGTTGAACAATTTTATGCAGTCTTTGAAAAAAAAAAGAGTAGGCAAAATTAACTAAAATGAGGGGGGAAAAACACAAAAAAAGATTTCAATGCATTAATTTTGAAAAATTGGAAAAAAAGGGTAAATGTGTTATTATTCTGGTGGTCAAAAATAAAGGAATTCAATAAGATTGATGAATGGTGTGTATGAAATGTAGAGCTCTCACCTAGCATCTATCTAAGCTGAAAAAGGCTCTGAGCAGGCATATATCCCATGGATTAATATCTATAGGTAGTCTTTAACTTAAGACAGTTGTTTAATGACTGTTCAAAATTCTAGTAGCCTTGGAAAGGGTGCTTAACACTTTGGAAAGCACTTTTGGCCATCATAAAACGCTGTGCAGTGCCCCCCCCAACCAGTCACATGACCACGTTTTGGATGCTCGACAACCTGTACATCTCCGTTACTGCACTTCTGATTAATTGTGTCTACAAAGGGGGAAGTGGTATGATGGACTATAGTGAAGAAGCAGTTTAACAGGAAGGAGGAAGTATATTCCAGGGAGAAGACAAGAGACAACACAACCTGAACCCGGATGAGAGACAGAGGAAAAGACTTAGGATTGTCACTCTCTAGAATTTCCCAGAGTATATCCGTTACATAGCATAAATTTAATCTGGCAAGATTCTGTCTATATGGTGTGAGCAACTAAAGAACTGAACTTTGGCTGGATTGTTCTATGCTATTCTTGGATTGCCCCGATAGTACCCCAATTAAAGCATTCCATTTCCATGGATGGAAAGGAGCTGACAGCTTCTTTTTTTTTGGGGGGGGGGGGAGGCGGCATAAAACTCTTTCAGCCAGCCTTTATAGACCAGAGGGAGTCAAACTCCAAGCAAAGAGCAGAATGGTAGCACGATAAATTAAGTATGGGGTGCCTCAAGTGAATAGAGGAGGCTCTGGGAAGCTCGGCACAGCCTGCACACAAGTCTGCCTTCCTTAAGGCTAAAATTCCTACATTTTGACCAGGAGAATTTTCACCTCCTTGCTGTGTCTCCAGAAGACAAGGCAAGCAGCAGTGGATGGAAACTAATCAAGGAAAGAAGCAACTTAGAAGTAAGGAGAAATTTCCTGACAGTTAGAACAATTAATCAGTGGAACAACTTGCCTACAGAAGTTGTGAACGCTTCTATACTGGAAGTTTTAAAGAAGAGACTGGACAACCATTTGTCTAAAATCGTATAGGGCTTCCTGCCTGAGCAGAGGGTTGGACTAGAAGACCTCAAAGGGTCCTTCCAACTCTGTTATTCTGTTTTTCTCGTATTCTACATATCTTTTCTTTTGGACTATCCATTCCCTCTGAAGGGAAAAACACTTTCTATTATTCAGCTGCTTTACTTTGTTGGTTGAGGCAGAATCTCAAAACATACAATTCCTTCAATTTTGCAGCTTTATTGGCAATTCTGCCTTGCTGACACTGGGGAAGACAGGAGGGAAAAAGGCAGTGCAGGTGCCTGAATTTTTTTTCTAAGCAGCCTGTTCTTCCACTGGTACTTTATTGTTTAAGCACAGGTAGTCCTCAACTTATACAACCATTCATTTAGTTACCATTCAGGTTACAACAGAAATTTGCAATCTTCCTAACAGGCTTATGAAAATGCAAAATCAAGGGGAAAAGCCAGATTTTCTTAACATGATTCACTTAATAACTACGACCAAAAAAGTCATAATATGGGCCACAACTCTCTTAACAAACAAGCAATGCAAATTTTGGTCTCAACTGTCGTAAATCAAGGACTACCTGAAGTCAGCATTTTTCTTATGTTGAGAAGCACAACTTCTAACAAGGGCTACTGTTGAATTCAAATCTCTGATAGTATACAGATTACATCAAGAGTTCCAGTGATGGGTTGTTCCTATTGTCGTTACCGGTACGCTGATCGCAGTCTCTGTGCACCTGCCTGATGTGCACTGTGCATGAGCCTGACATGACCTGTGCACGTGCCTGATGTGCGCTGTGCACGCATGTGCAATCCACCGCCCCTGCGACACCCAGCTGCTTGTCGGGGCATGTGCAGGCTCCGCACATTGTGTGTGTATGTGCAGTGTGCCTTTTGGCATAAATTCAGCTATTGAGCACGGGCCGGTGGGTGGGCCAAACGAGCCACCATACCGGTACTCTCTCAGCTGCTCCAGGCCACTACCGGTACAGCCGTACCGGTCAGGACTGTCAGCAACCCACCACTGAAGAGCTCCCATCTTGGAGGGATCAGATTATGGCTATCTTCAGGAATTTGGAACCACATTGTATATGCAAAGTGGCAGCTAGAGGGCCTTATCCGTTTTCAAAAGGATTATTATTACTGATCCTTGGTCAAAATCAGTTACAACACATAAATATGGCAACAGCAGACCGAATTATTATCAAGCATAGTTAAGCTGTATGGAGTAAAAAAAAATATGTTGACTCAGAAACATGAAAGAAAAACAATTAAATCCTGGAACACAGGCACATATAGCAATATTTGATTGGTATAAATTGCAGCAGGCAAAAATTCTGCATAAGTGAGCAGAAAAGTAAAATAGCCATGTTGGTGAAGTGTTGTAACTGCATGAGCTCCTGCAAAATACATATTTCTGGTGCGAAGGATGACATTTTTAATGAGAGCAGCTTAATGCTAAGAAATATGTATTGATTAATGTTTTCTCTAACCTGATTAGATTTGGATTGCTCCAGTGTTATCTACATTTTAAATTTTGTGTCAACTGAACTCACTACCTACAAACACTTTAGTTAAATCGTTTAACGGTAATTTGTACTAAAGTCAAAACATATGTAATATGTCGTAAAAACTTTTCAAGAAGCTGACAATTATCCCAGAATAATTATCTACAAGGGAGTCTAGATAATTATACTGTTAGGAGGATGATATATTACATTATCATTTAAACTGTCATTATTTGCAGGAATATAAAGAATGACACCTTGCTTTCTTCCCCCCCACAACTTTTTCAGTGCTGCGTTGCGGATGATGACACAACCGCAGTCATTCCTGTCTCTGCTAAAAAAAAATAAAGAAACATATTCTAGCTATCTGGAGAATTAAATTATTCCTTCCATTTTGTAAGGATTTATGGGTTTAAATATATAAGCTACGAAATGACATTGTACACCTCCTACACATCTCCATCTACATATTATCATTAACCCATGAGGGACAACTGTGTTTTCTGGAAAGTATACCATCTTCAAAAGATAGCACATTCCTACATAGTCATGCACTGTGCATGAATGCTACAAAATAAGGATTTTTTGAAAAAATCATCTTGATAGTTTTAAATTCTAGGGTTTACACAGATCCAAAATCATGGGCAAAGAAAAGAATCAACAACAAGACTGAAGAAACAAGGGCTGCAAAAAAAAAAAGCTGTGGCTTTAAGACCATTATTTGGCACTACAGTTGCCATATACACCGTGTATACCATCCTCCAGTCAAGAACAAAAGTTGTATTCCTAAACAGAAGGAATATACAAATAAGCACAAAAAGCAGAAACATGCACACAGATGCCACACATTGCTTGATGTGGCAGATGTAAGCTTTGACAGTGGGAAAAGGACATGGAACCTTTAGGGTTTTAAATCTTGTACCTGTATTCTACTGGTCCATGACTGCAAAGAAAGAAATCTACCACTAAACTGGCCAGTTTGCTCCAGCCACTCTTGTACATAGTTTCTGTGGATGTTGTTATCAGTCTGAAGACTCCAAAGGATATACAACCCTTTTTGGTGTTTCCCAAAGATGCCTCATGCAAAAGTCTATCATCCACTCAAAAGACAATTCATTTGGGCATAAGGTCTTAATCAATAATCATGTGGTTTTTTTTTGACACCTACATTTTGGAAGGCCCCTTCCACTTACTGAACATTCATAACCATTAATTTGCAACCCAATAGACAAACAGAATAGAATGAATTATTCAAAAAGTCTTAAGATTATTCTTGCTTACCAACAGGACAACTGGATTGATTTACTGTCTTCAGCAAAAGTTGCTTAAGTAATCATTAGATTCCTCAATCACCATGTCTCCTTTCAAGCAGTTTAGGGCTGCCACATACGTTGCCTTTCCTCAAAAGTTTTTGATTCCACCATTCCCTGGGTCATTAAGTTTCTCCAAGATAAGTTTCACAGCCTCTCTTAAAGGAACAGCTAGATGTGGCCAAGTCACATTCAAACATGAAGCAGATGTGCAAAATAGCACCAAGATTGCATTTGGGAATTTGGCATCATTTCCACTAATGGTTTAGCTTCCTCCTTCCTATCTAATAAGCTGGACTAAACACTTGTTGCCCCTTTTTTTCCTGCATCCATCAGATTAATCTGCTGGTCTTTTGACTGGAATTGCCTGTTTCAATGAAGATTCATCCAACATTTTATCAGTTGATCCTCATTCTAAAAAATCTGCCATATCCCAGATGTTCTACATCTGTTCCTCTCTACCCCCCTAAAGTTTGGATGGATGGGGAAGAGGAATACTAGGTGAATATTCTGGATTTTATATGCAGAGGAGACCGTTTAAAATATCTGATTCATTAGAAGAGCTAAAGAGGGGCAAAGTACATATCACAATTTGTCTGCCAGTTCCACACAAAAGTTCCCAAGGTTGGAATACTGTGTGTATAGGTGCAGCATGTTGAAGGAGAAATCCTTCTCCTCAAGCCCAGGTGCTATTGGCAGCTTGCCAGTTTGGATGTGGATAAAAGTCCCCAAGGTCAGAATGGTGTGTGTCAGTGACGTGCGGTGACGTTTATGACTGGTGAGGCTGGTGACGTCATCAAACCACGTGGTTGCTCCGATCGCAGGGGCGCAGCCCAAACGGAGAAATTTTTTCAGCTCCAGCCTCAATCAGCGCAGCCGCGGTCCCCTTCATCTTGCCTCAGGAAGGAGGGGAATGGGACCACGTGTGCAGGGGAAGGGGATTGCGGCTCTGCTAATCTGAGGCTGTGCGCTGAGGAGCCGCCTGCACACGTGGTCCCATTCCCCTTGCAAGGATCCCGGGCTCGCCCAATGCAAAAAATGCCTGGGTACCGTGTTTCCCCGAAAATACAACCTGCCCTGCGCTCACTGACCTAGCGTTATCCCGAAAGCGCCAAGTTACAGGAGCCGGGGGTGGGGGGAGCGCTCACGTTGCTTGCCGCCTTCGGTATACCGCTAGGTTGGGGAGTGGCGTTCTGTCCGGCCAGAGGGGAGAGTTGCCGGGAAACTCTCCAGCCGGGAAAAGCGCCATTCACTGACCTCAGCAGCCGCCCCACAAATCCCCTCTCCAGCCGGGAAAAGCGCCATTCACTGACCTGAGCAGCCACTCCGCAAATCCCCTCTCCAGCCGGGAAACGCGCCATTCACTGACCTCAGCAGCCGCCCCGCAAATCCCCTCTCCAGCCGGGAAAAGCGCCATTCACTGACCTCAGCAGCCGCCCCGCAAATCCCCTCTCCAGCCGGGAAAAGCGCCATTCACTGACCTCAGCAGCCGCCCCGCAAATCCCCTCTCCAGCCGGGAAAAGCGCCATTCACTGACCTCAGCAGCCGCCCCGCAAATCCCCTCTCCAGCCGGGAAAAGCGCCATTCACCAAGCCCTTGCGCAGCTCTCCCAGGCGACCGCTGCTGGCTGCTGCTGCCCGCCGCCGCCCCGCTCCGCTCCGTGCATAACTTCCAAACTCCAAAACTTCCAGCATCGGCCGCTCTAGGAGTGCTCTCTATGGTGGGCCGGCTGCTGGACAGAGAGTTTTCCGGACAGTCTTCCAGCAGCCGGCCCACCATAGAGAGCACTCCTAGAGCAGGCGATGCTGGAAGTTTTGGAGTTTGGAAGTTATGCACGGAGCGGAGCGGCGGGGCGGCGGGCGGCGGCGGGCAGCAGCAGCCAGCGGCGGTCGCCTGGGAGAGCTGCGCAAGGGCTTGGTGAATGGCGCTTTTCCCGGCTGGAGAGGGGATTTGCCGGGCGGCTGCTCAGGTCAGTGAATGGCGCTTTTCCCGGCTAGAGAGGGGATTTTCCGGGCGGCTGCTCGTGAGCATAGTTACCTCATGGCTGCTTCGCCCCTGAGGCTGTTCCCGGCTCTTCGGGAGCCAGTTCACAAGAGAGCAGCCGCCCGGCAACTCTCCCCTCTTGCCGGACAGAACGCCACTCCCCAACCTAGCGGTATATTGAAGGCGACAAGCAACGTGAGCGCTCCCCCCACCCCCGGCTCCTGTAACTTGGTGCTTTCGGGATAACGCTAGGTCAGTGAGCGCAGGACAGGTTGTATTTTCGGGGAAACATGGTACCTAGGCATTTTTTGCATTGGGCGAGCCTGTGATTCTTGCAAGGGAAATGGGACCACGTGTGCAGGAGGCTCCTCAGCACACAGCCTCAGATTAGCAGAGCCGCGATCCCCTTCCCCTGCACACGTGGTCCCATTCCCCTCCTTCCTGAGGCAAGATGAAGGGGACCGCGGCTGCGCTGATTGAGGCTGGAGCTGAGGAGCCTCCTGCACACGTCCCATTCCCCTTGCAAGGATCCTGGGCTCGCCTGATATAAAAAATGGCGAGATCGGCACACTTGGGGCTGCTGCTGAGATGTCCAGGGAGGCTAAACCAAGCAACGCGCCTCTCCCAGCCACTTTCACGGCTTCCTGGAGTAATTCTTTTTTATTTTCATGACGAGAGTGGTGAGGCTCCGCCTCCCCTGCCTCCCCTGCCTGCACGTCACTGGTGTGTGTGGTTGGGTGAGTGTGGTTGGGTTTGTGTCTGTGTGGAACAATGACTCCCGCTTAGACCACCTTTCCCAGGGGGGGGGGGCAGGACACATTGGAAAGTGAGCCAAGGAAACCTTCCGAGAAGGAATGCAGGCAGGTGGAAACTTTCACCTCTCCTGGTTTTAGAAACCAAAGCAGAGACCCAGGCTCACAGCAAGTTGTCCCATAGTGAGTCGGTAAGATGGCAGAAGTAAATTGTCATAGACCCATTAGAACTCAGGTGGTGTGCTCTGCATGTTTTCCATGCCTTACTTAGTTTTTAAAATAAATTCCAACTTCCCATCTCTAGGAGCTTTTCACAGGTAGAAAACATGAGCAATTGTGTATCAGAACACAAACAAAAACTATTAGAAATCCACACAAATAGTTTTCCTGTGACCTATTTAAATTCACATCTTTTAAGGGCATTAACCTAGGCATCAGCATTACCATCTTTCTTTCATTCCTCTGAAATAGTGAAATAATTATACCTAAAGATTTATGTCTTTATTTTCATAATTTTAGACAGGGTAGCATTAGTGTAAAAAGCACTCTATCATTATTCACTTAGCAACATTGGAACTCAATGTGTTTTAAAGACATAGTTGCCTAGAATTATTTTCAGGATTTTCCAAGATAATGTGAGAACATTATTGGAAATTAGTATGAAATTAGCATGCTAATGGGAAAGATGATCTCCAATTAAGGCAACCTAATTTTATATTGTAGGTAAATCATAGGCTGCACTGGATATAAATCTAAATTTCACAATCAGCAGGCTATGGAGATACAGAAATAATGGTTTGCTTTCATTTTGGTTGAGGATGGTTGCATGCTTGCATGCGCAGCAGAGACCCAAAGACCAGCTGGCTGGTGGGAGGCAGGGTATCCCAACACCAGCAGCGTGGTGAGATTTTTTCTTTCGTGAGATTCTGTTTCATCATTTGCAGGAAAAAAGAAACTCACAAAAGAAATGCCACAGAGATCTGACCTAGGGCGATGGCACATGTGCCAACAGAGAGGACTCTGCATGCCACCTCTGGCACGCGTGCTATAGGTTCGCCATCATGGCCCTAGGATAATGGAAAACTTATCTTGAAACATACCAGAAAAACAAAGTATTAGCAGAAAACATAAACTAATGAACACTTTGCAACTATATATTAATTGAACGGTAAAAGGCTCCTGCACTTATTCTTCACCAGATGTGAGTGAGAGTTTGAAGCCTGAAATAGGGCACTATCAGTGACATAAGGTTTCAGTATGGCTCTAATCAGTACGGAAAGAAAAAACAAACAAACGGTATTATCTCAATTGTAACTCATCATCCCAGCAGGTACAATTAATGAAATTAATCGAGCTAACTCATACCTATCACAGATTGGTATAGTAAAGCCCACTGTGAGAACCAAAGTTATACTACAAAAGAGTTATAGTTCATGAACAAAATTAATTTGAATGTTATTTCCCATTCATTCATTCATTTATTCATTCAGTCTTAAAAATATCTTAGCCTATTTTAGATCCCCTTCTGGGTAAATCGGTAATTCTATAGATAATTTTTCTTCATATTTTTTAAAGTGGAAAATGTATTTTTGTGTTTAGTTTATCATATTTAATAATAGCTTTTACATGACAGGAAACATCAGTTTCTCCCTTATGTAAAGCATTAATTTCCAGTTTTATTTATTGTTTTAAACCCTATCTCTATTTTGGATAATTCAGATAGAAATGCTCCCTCTTCCTATTTTTCCATTTTAATTTGTTTTATTTTATTTTAGATTGTAAATTTTATTTAAGAAGGCAAAAGTCTCACACACTCAATATGTTAAATATATAACAACTGCATGTCCTACATGATTAACAAATCTTGTTCTTCTATATCATCACTAATGAAAGATTCTCCAAAGAGATGTATGAATGAATGGTTCTTTCACTTTAGATGTTTAAATGAAGACAGACAAAATGTATTTAAATGGAAGGAACCATGCAAGATATTCCCTCCAATCCATTTACAGAAAATGACCAGACTATCACTTCAACCTTCTTCAATTTGTCTGAAAATTAGTGACTGGTAACAGCTTTCCTGAATCGAAACAAACCCTTGAGTATATATGATGGCAGGCAAATAGAATTTTTTTCCAACTATGAAAAAATTGATTCTGTGATTTACATAATAAAAATCATTTAATTAATAATACAATAATTAATTCATTACAATGGTAATACCTGTTTGCACTTTGATTTTCTTGTTTGCCCTTGTTCTCTTCAATTTGATCTAGATTTAGGGGATATTTCTATCCAACCCTTGTCATGGTCTGATCATTTCCTCATCAGGCTTGACTTCCATATTGCTAGCCCTCGCAGCAAGGAGGCGGAACCGACTAGATGGTTCCGCCCTAGGCGCCTGATGGACCCTGAAAGGTTCCTGATGGAGCTTGGGACTTTTCCTGAAACCCTTGCTCACAGCTCGACCGAAGCCCTAGTGGAAGCCTGGGATAGGGAGGCCCCTGGGGCCTTGGATCGCGTTGTGCCTTTGTGGCTTCTGACCTAGTGTCGATCCCGGGTAGCTCCCTGGTTTAACGAGGAGCTCCGGAAGATGAAACACTAGAAAAGATGCCTAGAGAGTGGTTGGAAGACCAGCTGGTCCAAATCTGATCGAACACTAGTAAGAATTCATATTAAATCCTACTTAGTGGTGATAAAAGTGCCAAAACGGCAACATTTTTCCACTCTTATTGCATCTGCAGATAACTGCCCAGCTGCCCTGTTTAGGGTGACCTGCTCCTTACTTAACCAAGGAACTGGGAAAGACCCCTTGCAGGGTAGGGCTGCAGAATTTGTTCAGTATCTGCAGGATAAAATCGCTCCGATTCGGACAGGCTTGGACTCTGACTGGATAGATTTGGGTGAGTCGACGGGGATGAATCTTGTGGAGACTATCTGGGATGAGTTTGACCCTGTGACCCCCGAGGGCATGGAAAGGAATATGGGGAGACTCAGTGCTGCCACTTGTGTGCTGGACCCGTGTTCCTCTTGGTTAGTTTCGGCTTCCCGGGAAGTTACACGAGGCTGGCTCCAGGCGATTACCAACGCTTCATTGAGAGAGGGTTTCTTTCCCACCGCCTTGAAGGAGGCAGTGGTGAGGCCCCTCCTTAAGAAGCCTTCCCTGGACCCAGCTTCTTTAGCCAACTATCATCTGGTCTCCAACCTTCACTTTGTAGCGAAGGTTGTCAAGAGTGTGGAAGCACGTCAGCTTCCTCAGTATCTGGATGAAGCTGCCTACCTGGATCCGTTTCAGTCGGGTTTCAGGCCCGGGTACAGCATGGAGACGGCATTGGTCACATTGGTTGATGATCTCTGGGGGGCCCCAGACAGGGGCTGCTCCTCTGTCCTGGTCCTATTAGACCTCTCGGCGGCTTTCAATACCATCGACCATGGTATCCTACTGCAACAACTCGGGGGGTTGGGGGTGAGGGGCACCATTTTATGGTGGTTCTCCTCCTACCTGTCGATCAGTCACAGTTCGTGTTGACTGGAGAACAGGGATCGACTCCAAGGTGCGTCACTTGTGGGGTGCCCCAGGGGTCAGTTCTCTCACCCCTCCTGTTC
The DNA here is from genome assembly GCF_964273705.1 of Natrix helvetica. Taxonomy (NCBI): domain Eukaryota; kingdom Metazoa; phylum Chordata; class Lepidosauria; order Squamata; family Natricidae; genus Natrix; species Natrix helvetica. Next base: position 29,261,722 of record NC_138549.1, read on the forward strand.
AACATATACATGAAACCGCTGGACAAGATCATCCATGGTTTTGGGCTATGGTATCATCAATATTCTGATGATACCCAACTTTTCATCTCTACCCCAAACCACCCAAACGATGCACTCAACGTGATGTCCCGATGCCTGGAGGCTGTGCGGATCTGGATGAGGAGGAACAGGCTCAAGCTCAATCCAAGATTGAGTGGCTGTGGTTTCCATCACCCCGATTTGTGCATCTTGTTCCATCTTTGATAATAGGGGGAGAAATGTTAGCCCCCTCAGAGAGGGCCCACAATCTGGGAATCCTCCTGGATATGCGGCTTAGTTTAGAAGAACTCCTGATGGCCGTGACCAGGGGTGCCTTTTACCAGGTCCACCTGGTACGTCAGTTGCGCCCCTTCCTGGATTGGGCTGCTCTGTGCACAGTCACTCATGCCCTCGTCCTTTCTTACCTGCAATGCTCTCTACATGGGGCTGCCCTTGAAGAGCACCCGGAGGCTTCAGCTGGTCTAGAATACAGCCGCGTGGGTTATCATTGGGGTATCTAGGTGTTTCCATGTTACACCCCTTTTAGGCAGCCTGCACTGGTTGCCGATTGTTTTCCGGGTGCGATTCAAGATACTAATTATGACCTTTAAACCGCTCCATGGCTTAGGCCCAGGGTACCTGCGAGACCACCTACTGCCACCAGTAGCCTCCCTCCGTCCAGTGGGAAAATTCCTCTTAAATATTTTTCCATCCTCAAAACAGCTTTAACAAATTGAAAATACCAGCCTTTCCCTGATTTTTTCATCTTCTGTTTATTTCTAAAACTAATTAAACTACTCCGTATTATAAGAAAATATGAATTTCAGTGCAATTCTATCAGCACACTAAATCACTATGTGATTATTTCTGCCTTCTCTCAAAACGGCACATCTAACTCAGTTATGGAAGCTGTGGAAATGCAATTTACATTTAAAACAAACCTTGGGTAGGATTCTCAGTTGTAACTAATTAATTGCAATAATTAAGCATGTGATAAATCATTGTTAATACTACACAATGTGGCTTCTAAAAATCAATTAAGCTACACAGAATTAGCATTATATTTTCAATCTGTTCTCCTTTCCTTGCTCCAGATGTGTGCTCCTGGTAGATTCAGCATGGCACAGGAAACATAAGTATAAGTATAATCTTTATTGTCATTGTACTTAAATACAACGAAATTGGTTTTTTTCATTAAAAAATTTTCATATTAAACATACTTTTTATTTTGTCAAGGAGAAAATGTTTTTTTCTAACATATTCATCCATGACTAGCAAAAAAAGAATTGAAAAGGAGGGAATTAAAACATTCAAAAAATATCAAAATGATATTTCAATTAACTACATACATTCATTATTTTAGAAAACATATTAAATCATAAGTAGTTTGGTAATTAATGTTATAAAAGAGCTTTTAGATACTCATAGCCCAGGGCTGTCAAACTCGCGGCCGCAGGTTGGATGTGTCATTCAGTGGCCACGCCCATGACCAGTTTAGTGAAGGGGGGAAATGTCCTGATACATCATGTGTCGAAGCTGTGACGCCGTGAGTTTGACACCCTGTCATAGCCCCACAACATATTTCACTCTATTTCTTTCCTAATGTTTTTTTTCTTCTCTTCAATCATGTCTGAGTCCCAGGGACTGTCTAAACAAGGCCCTTAAGCTTTCTTGATAAGGTTTTTCAAAAATGATTTGCCATTACTCTCTTCCTAGGGCTATGAAAAATGCCTAGCCTGAAGTCACTCAGATGACTTTCTGCCTAAGGCAGGAATAGAACTCACAGTTTTGCAATTTCCAGCCTAATGCTTTAACCAGTACACCAAACTAGATCTCAGTATGTCATACAATATGCAAAAAAGCACACCTTGTTATACTTCGCCACACTTTTCTATTCTTATTGTTTTCTATTCTATTCTTCCACCACTTCCACATACCACTTCATACTTTGCGCCTGTCCTTTAAACTTCTCACTTAATTTTTGAAGCAAAAACTAATCAAATTCAAATTGTAAGTGGGTAATATGTCATATCAGAATACAAAATACAAACACAGAACAATAAGATCCTACTTTAAAAACAGAATTAAAGAAATAAGTAAAAGAAATCAAATCTGCATATGCAGTTCTCAGCTGTATTTTTTGTTCAAATACAAAGCTGTATATAATCATTGGATTCTGACCATACATGAAATATTTTGGTTTTAATATAAGGATCCCAATAGGCCATTTATTGTACAGTCCAAGATACTGATCTCTTCCTCCTTTATTAACAGTCAAGTAAGATATTTGTTATATCTTTTATCTCTAGTGCTTACAAATACAAGTATTTGGAAATGTGGAAGGGATATTTACAGTGGCTTATTCATTTCAATGTGCCAGACTTACTCCGTATGGCTCTACCTCTCTTTCAATTCAATATCCAAAATTCTTTGTACAACAATCTTTTTAACCTGTTTTCCAGAGACAGTTGACCAGAAACAAGGAGACCTCAGTTCCTGATATAATTTGTCAGTGATACAAACCAAGAGGTCTGTAATTGAAATCTTGTTTGTTCTAACAGTTTGGGAGTCTTGTCAGTTTCCATAGCATTGGTTTTGTAGCAACAGTTTTATGTCCTGATTTTAGACAAAGAACAAAATTGAATAGATTCCCAATTCGGCTCTAACTCCAGCAACTGAGGTCCTTTTAACCGAACTGAAGATACTTTTTAGATGTTGTGATTGTGTTTGTTCTAATGATGCTATGTGTTTTAAGCCTTAGATCCAAACTCCATACAAAAACATGGGGATACCTTGGCATTACATACTGCAATAATTGGGGCTAAGGAATCTGAATCTGATTTATTAATTTGAGCAGTAAATTCACATATGCCCTCACCAAGTAAAATCACCAAGTAAAATAATTATGGCTCAGATGTGCAAAGTAATTATTTCTTCCAATAATCTTTCTAAATATTCCCAGCAGTCAGACTTGCAATAAGAGGATGCATTTGGGAGAACATAAACATTTACTAATACAACTCAAAATCTTTATATATGAATTTCATGTTCAGTGAGGGAGATTATCCGCATTATATAATTTTATACATTGCCATCACAATTTTTCTTTACTAAGAATAAATCAGCCCCATGAGACTCACCCCTTTTTCTTTAATTATTGGGCAGGATATACCAGCATTAAAAATCAGGAATTTGTACGGCATCATTCTCTCTTGCTGACCAAATTAAACTATTATCTCAAATTCAGAAAAGAATCTCATCAAATCATTGCTAATAGATCCTTTCCAGTCATCTTCATTTCAAGTTGGAGAGTGGCAAACAGCTGAGCTTAATCTTCCTCATCTTCCAAAGTCATCTGACATCTATATCTTTCCTTTAGGGCAGGAGTGTCAAACTCACCTCGTCATGGCAGCATCATGTGATGTACTGGGCCTTTTTCCCCCTTCGCTAACCTGGCATGGGCATGGCCAGCGCAAGATGTCTCCAGCCATGGGCCGGGAGTTTGACAGCCTTGAGTTGGATACAACAAAACACATATGGAAAAAATACAAACCTCCTTAAAACGTTCTTAAGCTATAATGGAAAAATAAACTGGCTAAAAGTTAGTATTATCCTTTTAGATCCATGCCTGCTAGGAAGTCAGAAGATTTTGGTAAACTCATTAGACCATACTTTACAATGAATGAGTTGTGGAAGAGTGTAGCGTTTGCCTGTCTGCAAAATTAATTTCTCCTTAGTGGATTCCTTAACCAAATTGTTTTTGACTCTTTTTTTGTACGTTCCATGCAGTCCATGGGTTAGAGGTAAGTGTTGAAATATATACGTTGCTATTTGGTTACACAACTGGTTTGGAAGTATAATTTGCTATTAAAGTCTTTAATTAATCTATTTTTTAAATTGGAATTCAGAAGCTGATCAAATATACAGTAGCAATGACTGTTTGAGCTGTTAGAAGGCGATTCTTAACAACCAAATACCAATTTCCATTTAAGTTATGCCGAGTATAGACAACATTCTTCCTCTATCTCCAATTAAAGCCTCATCCTCATCCATTGCCCAATCTAATGGGGAATAAATGTATTAGTGGAGTTTAGAATGAGAGGGAGACATACATACGGTATGTTTAAGCTGGAATAAATCTTTTATCTTTGGTTGCCTAGAAGTGATTCCAACCTTGTCTTATTTGAGTTTTCCTCTTTAATCTCTGGCTTGTGTTTTCCTTTGATCTTTCTTTTCAGGTTCTTGTTTGCTTCTGTTTTATAATTTCACATCCTAGATAAGTATTTGAAATGTGCACAACACTCTAGGAATCATAATTCTAAATATTAAAAATAATTTAGATATGAATTCTAATGACTAAATATTATAAAAAGTAAAGAGATAAGGAATTGAATAAAACAAGGATGGAAATAAAGCTAACCCTTGTTTTCATGAAATAATGTGAAGTGGGCACCCAATATTTGGAAAACTGCATACGAAACAAATATTAGAATGGCTTGTTTAAAGGTCAATATCAATAGTCATGCTTTCATTTATATCTAAAACTTGGCAGTCAGAGATCTAACAAAGCATTGTACGCATGATTGTACTTATCTATTTCATAGGTCTGTTTTGAACATATGAACATTTCACAATTTCTTTCAAAAGTGATATCATGGGAAGTGCTCATATGATCATTTGAAGGGCTCTTTGAGTAAGAGCCCTTTCAAGATAAATTAGTATTTTCTTGGCCTTCCTGTTCCTACCCTTCTTCGTGTATTTGTTTTTATATATTACCATTATTTTTTCTGTACAACCAAACCACCTTAATATGCACCTTCCATGTAATTACCCCCACTATTAAATATGTTTCATGTTTAATGTTCAAATAAAGTTTAAAGGGGAAATGTGCATATGCCTATATAAATCTTGAAAATAAAATTTACTATCCCACATGTAGTTATCATTTAGTGACTACAATTGGCACCAGCAATTCAGTCACTAAATGAAACAATTGCTAAGTGAAACAGTGACTGTCCTTATGATCTTACTTCAGCTTTTCCCTGTTTTATAGAGCCACAAAATCTGTGAGGATAAAGTTGATAAAAGGTAAAGGTCATAAATCTATAAAAGGTCTTTGACTGTACATTCAGGGGTTGAAAACAGAACATCATACACATTTATACTTATTGCTTAGTACTTTTGTGTATTAATTTGCATAAATTTCCCCATTAAGCATTACTGTTATTCTGTAAACAAACTTGTAAACACAAGCTAATTGAATTCAGTTTCACTTGATTTAAGGGAAAATTATGCATTTATTTAAACTTTATTCACTATTTGAAAATATTTCAACTTTTGATCTAATATATTAATATGCATTACATTAATGTTATATTAATATATGATCTGGGGATTGCTTCACACTTTTTAAGACTTTAGAGGCAAAAATAACTGATAAATTTCATCAACAGTAATCCCCAAAGAGCAAACTTAAATTGATTTGAATTGTTACAAAACTACACAAAACTCACTTTCTGGATTCACATTGTGGAAGAAATTAATATTAATTTTAAAAAAAAACCTTCCACAAATATATTGTTTCAGCAGTCAGTACTAAAACCAAGCGAATGTATTATCAGGGCGTTACAAGTTATTCCTTTGTGTCCCTAAAATTAGATGCAATTTATTTTGAAATTAGTATTCTTGTGAAGGTAAGTTCAGGTCAAGAAGGATAATCATGAACTAGCAACAAAATATTATAAAATGAAACTTTAAACATCTAGGAATTTTAGCCTTGAGAAGAAGCGAGAAAAAAATAGCACTCTGGCATACACTTTTCAAATATCTAAATTAAAGTCAAGCTAGTCAATAGAAGAAAGTTATCTATATCATGCAAGAGTACATGACATGAAATAAAGAAGTCAACAAAGTAATGAATGTTAGGTGGAATAAGAGCATTTTAATAGTTGAAAAAAATACCAAGGGAAATAGTAGAATTCTCTTTGGTGGATTTGTACAAACAGACATCTGTTCTAATTTGGATTCCTTAACTGAGTTGCATATGATGATTTTAAATGTCCCTATCATACTGTATAATTTTATTTTATTTTTAAAAGTAAAGCTATAAGTTTATCCTAAAATACTGTTATATAAGTATAGACTATTCAATTTTAATTATGCATTAATTTGTTTTAGAAAAAATTCTGGCAATGTTAAAAGTTTTCTCAGCTTTTCAATGACATTTCAGGATACCTTGTAAAAATCCTCTTTGTTCTCGGTGATTACTTTCAGTTGTTGAAATTCCCTGTTGAACTCCTTTGCACTCAAAAATACCACACTGCCAATGTGATTATCTAACATCAGACAAGGATGGAGCTGGAGATGTTACTAATTAAGACAGTGGAAGCAACTGAGAACAACAGAACCAGAGGATTGAAGCGAGGCTTATTCTCTACATTACAGTCTCCTTTGATAATAGCAATAGCAGTAAGACTTACAGTATATACTGCTCCATAGTGCTCTATAGCACCCTCTGAGCAGTTTACAACATCAGCATATTGTCCCCAACAATGTGGGTTCTCATTTTACTGAGTTCGGAAGAATGGAAGGCTGAGTCATCCTTGAACTCCTGGCTGCGGGCGGAGTTATCCTGTAATACTGCATTCTAACCACTGCACCACCATGGCTCTTCCTTTCCCAAACTAAAAAAAAAATGCAATGTTTCTAGAATGACTCTGAGAAGAAACTTACTTTAAAATGTGATGCTCCTTAGCTTTATATTAGCTTCTCTAATATTCAGACAAGATGGACTGCAAGGCAATCAAACCGGTCAGTCCTAGAGGAGATCAACTTTGACTGCTCTTTAGAATGCCAGATCCTGAAAATGAAACTCAAATACTTTGGCCACCTCATGAGAAGGAAGGACTCCCAGGAGAAGAGCCTAATGCTGGGAAAGATTGAGGGCAAAAGAAGAAGGGGATGACAGATAATGAGGTAGTTAGATGGAGTCACCAAAGCAGTAGGCATGAGCTTAAATGGATTCCAGAGGATGGTAGAGGACAGGAAGGCCTGGAGGAACGTTGTCTATGTGGTCGTGATGGGTCAGACCTGACTTCGCAACTAACAACAGCAATCTTCAGACACCAAGATTACTAACCTTTATTTAGAACGCATTGCTCTATCATTCAAAAAATACACTGGTAACTATATAATAAAACAACTGAAAAAATCATGTGAAGAAAGAAAGAAGAATGTGAATCTGAAATGCTGGTGTGCTTTGTTGAATGTTCCTTGGAGGAAAACCATTGCTCAGTGGTAAAGGGCATGCTTTGAATACATCTTTTGAAGGTTCCAATTTTAGTCCTTAGCAACCCCAAACAGAGTTGGGAAAACTGATGCTTGAAATCAGGAGAACCACAAGTACTTAACCAAGTTGACTCTAATGGTCCAGAATGGTGTCTTGTCCTTTATAACTTATATGCATTTCCTCTGAACCCAGGGTTACTTGTTCTCCAGTTGCTAGTCCAATATCACATTCATTCTATCTTTTAAAATATCTATTTATTACAGACTGTTTCAAACCAGCTTGGTTGTGATCATTTCTCTTGCTCCTTAAAAATACATGATAGTGCAATAAATGGGGAACCCGTCTTAATAAGGGCATTTCTGAGGGAACTGTAATAAACCTAATGACACTTATCAGAAGAACTGCTGCTTAATTGGTATGGTGAGTCAATTAATTAGGATGCCTGCAGGTCTTAAGTGTAATCAATTAAAGTTAGCTTCTGGGAAGAAGGTGGCACAACCTATAATGGCACTTTTTTCCTGGTCATCCCAAACTGTAGGTAGTGGTGGAATCTGCAACAAAAAGGAATAGTTGTCCCAAAGGTGCTTTTTCAAGAGGCAGCTGGACTTCCTTGTTTTTCTTTGAAGACGTTTCGCTTCTCATCCAAGAAGCTTCTTCAGCTCTTCTCCTCCAAGAAGCCTCTTCAGCTCTCTCCCCTCGGGTTCTCTCTGTCCAAAATGTGGACTTTGCTGTCTTCAAAAGAGTGGTCTTTGATGGACTTCTGAATTTTGTGCTGATGGGTTTGTTCATAAATTAGAAGTGACTAGAAATTAGGAGATTAGAATTCTAGTCCCACTTTAGGCACTAACCCAGCTGGGAGACCTTAAGCATTCTGTCTCAGCCCTAGGGATAAAGTAATGGCAAACTAAAGTTACTTCTGAAAATTTGTTCTAATAAACTGCAAGGGCAAGCCTAGGCAGTAACTGGGAGTTAATATTCAGCCAAATGAAAGAAATGGCCAGTCCACTGGTTGGTGAAGATGGCAAGATGGTGAAGAAAGATGACTGAATTCCTATTTTGCATCTTTCTATTGGCAAAAGGAAAATGTGGTCTGATCTGTTTGAGAGTAAGCACAAGAGAAATCCAGAAATCCAAAATAGGTAAGGAAGTTGTTAATTTTAACTCATTTTTAAATGTATTGTCTTATAAATTCGGTTTTTTTTTTTTGGATATGTATTTAATTTCTTTTTAACTTTTGGGGTGTGTGTTTTTTAATGTTGTACGCCGCCCTGAGACCTTTGGGAGAAGGGCGGCATATAAATCCAATAAAAACAAACAAAACAAACAAAACAAAAGTAATACAGATTTTCAGTTGTCTTTCACCACAAGACCTCATAGGAAACCATAGACATCCTGAAAAAAAGGATGTATTATAAAATAATGACTTTTGATTATGTTAATTGTGTGCTTCCAGAACATATGGCAAAGGGATTTCATTGATTTAGCAGCTGGTTAAACATATGGTGAGAACAAGGCTAATACGTATGAATAAAAATATAGTTTGCTTTACTGAACTGTGTCCTGATCACATAGATCAGGGATCCTCAAAGGAGTGATAGTCCCCAATATTGACCCCCCCCCCCAAGGTTTGATGGGACTATCCATTATTATTATTAGCATTAATACTTTTAATTAATTTATTAAATTGTTTCCATATAATAAATGCTTAGGAGTTGATGAACTATCTAGCAGTTAATGAAGTCAGTAAGTTGAAGAATTTGGGGACACCTGATATCTATGACATCAGTATACATTTAAGCACATACATTTACATGTTTAAAAATGTTATAAAAATTGTTGCTTTGTTCTCTGAGGAAACTTACTTCACCACAGCTCCAGTTGTTTCTTTACTGAATGAGATGTTTAAAAATGGGCATTTGCACATATATACCTGAATACTTATGGGAAGCACGATGAAGGCAAGTTTGGGAAAAAGCAGACTGGTTGTGAAATGCCGCTCCATTAATAATTTCCAGGAAAGAAATTATTCCAGAATTGCACAGTAACAAATGTTGGCAATGCCATAAAAGAGAATGAACATATTACCACATGTAAATGTAAAGAATCTTAAAAGTATTAGAAAGATATATAAATAATACCATTCAGAGAATTTTGAAAATTAAATCACATATTTTTCACTAGATATCACTTTAAAATATATCAACAAAAAATATCAGGAGTCCTGATATGGAAGGGAGAAGAAAGACCCATTCACAAGTCTGTAGAGGACTGACAAAATTTACAAATGGTCTGAGGATGACTACAAGAGCTGAAGATCTGAGGAAATAAGAAAGACTTATACTGGTCTATGACTATGCATACAGGTAGTCCTCCTCAGTCACCATTCAAAGTTACAACAGCACTGAAAAAAGTGACATATGACCACTTTTCACACTTATGAGCATTGCAGCATCCCCACAGTCATGTGATTAACCTTCATATGCTTGACAACTGACTCACATTTATGACGGTTGCAGTATTCCTGGGCCATGTGATCAGCTTTTGCAACCTTCTGACAAGCTAAGTCAATGGAGAAACTTAATCATGTTACTAACTGAACAGCTGCAGTGATTCATTTAACAAACGGGGCAAAACTCACTTAACAAATTCCTCACTTAGCAACATAGATTTTGTGGTCATAAATTAAGGACTAACTGTATTAAAGGTTGATTCAATTCATTTCATTTGAAAGATTTAAAAAGCTCAAAACCAGGTAAGGAAAATACAGCACTACAAAGATAGCAATAGGAACCCAGAGATAGAAATTCATAATTGTATAAAATAGAAATAGTTGTAAATTAAAGTAACACGGTCTAGTTTAAGACAGGTAGGAGAATAGAAACAAATATATTGTTAGCATTAAGATTAGAAGTAAGAAATAGCATTTAATAAAGTGTTATAAGTCTTAATTTAAAACCTTGTTTATAAAAAAAAACGTTTGTGAGGTAAACCATATTGAAGGATATGTGTGTGGGGTGTGTGGGTGTGGGTGTGTGTGGGTGTGTGTATGCGGGTGGGTGTGTCAGGTTAAGCACTTGCTTGTGATTGATATTGTTTCAGGGAGATGTTTCTGATTCACTCACAAGAGTTCCAATGGAAGAGAATATATGCAGATCAGGATTGAATTATGGAGTCCTTAGTTTTTTCCTTGCAGATGTTTCATTACCCAGCTAGTTGATATCATCAGTGTGCTGAAGAAAAGTGAATTGCAAATACTAAGGCAAAGCACACCAGAGAATTAGGAAGAACTATTTCAGTGTTGTGCATTAATTGGTGGGCAATTGGAAGAAATGAGCACAACGGCAATAATATAAGGAGGAGGTCTTACAGCCTGCTGTCATCCCTACATGAGTGGAGCAATGGAGAGGTCCTGGGCTGCAATACTGTAGAGAACAAAGGGCAGTCCTTGGTTTATGTGTTTACAGTTGCAGGACTCATAGTGGTGGTTTGGCTGCTAAAATTCTTTCCTCTGAATCCTCTGGAAAGTGCCATCTTATGAAAGGCAGGACATCTCATGAGTAAATGCTCAAATTGTCTTTGGGTTTTGTTTTGTTTTTGTCTTTGGGAAATTTTGTAGAGCACTCTTCCAAGAGCTTGGCAGGAGAGCCCTCAGACAATTAAGAGAAGCTCAGACAGCAAGTATACTTTATTATCCTTGCTACTCTTCACACCCCATCAGGGCCAGAAATACAACTTTTTTTCTTTTTTCTGTCTAGCAATGTCACAGATAAGACTACAGTATGGCAGTTTGGGTTAGTCGCATAGCTATTAGAGAAAGCCTATGCTGATTGAAACCATTGGTGGGCAAACTGTTCAAGCTGGTCCTATTTTGCAAAGCTGATACAACTCATCTTGAAAATAAAACCTAATAAAATAATACAACAACTCATAGAGCCAAGGTAGCACAGTGGTTAGAGTGCAGTACTGCAGGCTATTTCAGCTGAGTGCTAGCTGCAGTTTAGCAGTTCAAATCTCACCAGCTCAAGTTGACTCAGCCTTCCATCCTTCCAAAGTGGGTAAAATGAGGATCCAGATTGTTGGGGAAAATATGCTGACTCTGTAAACCACTTAGAGATCGGTGTAAAGCACTGTGAAGCTGTATATAAGTCTAAGTGCTATTGCTGTTGCTATTAAGTTAAAAAACAAATGGCCATACAGAATTCTTGCCATCCTATTTCTCAACTTTCTTCTACATCTCCACAATATTGGGCATAGACCAGCTACAAACTTGAAATCCAGATATCTAATGGAAGCAAGAGAAAATTTCTTTTTCTTCTCAAGAATGTCAAAAGGCCATTTGGAACAGAGGTGCAAGTTCAGCAGGTTCTGACCAGTTCCGGAAAACCGTTAGCGGAAATTTTGAGTAGTTCAGAGAACTGGTAAATACCACCTCTGACTGGCCCTGCCCCCATCTATTCTCTGCCTCCCGAATCTCAGCTGATTGGGAGGAAATGGGGCTTTTGCAGTATCCTTCCCCTGGAGTGGGCAGGGAATGGAGATTTTAGAGTATCCTTCCCCTGCCACGCTCACCAAGCCATGTCACACCCACAGAACTGGCAGTAAAAAAATTTGAATCCTACCACTGATTTGGAGGCATCTGACTCTTTTCCTTCAGTGCCTTCCTCACTACTTTACTTTACTTTACTTTATTTCAAGCTTTTATACCGCCCCCTCTCCCAGAAGGGACTCGGGGCTGTGTACAGTCAGATTAAAACTGTACTAACTCAACCTCCTTCCTTTACCAGTAAAGTATGTGGATTTTCATTTAGGGAAAGATGAAGCAACTATCTTGCTTCCTCAATCATCCACCTAAAATCCTGGAACTCAGATTACAGCTAATATTGGGGGCCCAAAGGAGAAGAACCATGTTGGAGGTGGCTGCTGGATTAGAATAGAATAATAGAGTTGGACGGGATCTCTTGATCCAACTGACTGCTCAAGCAGGAGACCTTATACCATTTCAGGAAAATGGCTGTCCAATCTCTTCTTAAAAACCTCCAGTGACGGACCGCCCACAACTTCTGAAGTTAAGCCTTTGGATTGATGGCAAACTCCATCTTTCCTCTTGTTCTCTGCTCTCCACCCATCCATCTTTTGTTATCACATTGATGTATTCTGATTGTTTTCTTTTTCATGGTTTATTTTAATGTTCTATTGTTTTACTTCTGTTTTGTTTACACCTGTTTTCATTTCTTCCTTTTTACTGTTGTAAGCTACCTAGAGGAGTATCATAGCAAGATAGGGGGCAAACAAATTTAACTAATAAGCAAGCAGCAAACGAAGTGTCAATATCCCATGCCTACTTCAGAGTTAGCCATGTTAAAAGAGTTTCTGGATGACTATCAGAAGTATTCTCCTCATTGCAATGTAATATTACGGAAATATGAGATCACATTTAAGATTTCACCACTAGGAAGACCTGTTCACACATCACATAAATGTGTGGTGGAGGAACAGGGTTGTCTAGACCATGCCTGCTTCCCATACCTTGCCTTTCCATTTCTCAAACTTCCTGGATTGAGCAACACATCCCAAGGGGCAATTTTAAACAAGTTCATTTGAACATGGTAGAAGTTGTTTTTTGGGGGGGAGGGGTTGGACAGAGGGCCCACTGTTCTTTACATTTTTTATGGAGCAGTTTGCTATATTGTTTAGGTATGATTTTATTTCATGGTTTTTCTCTCCTCTTGCTCCTACGTTGACATCTTTCCTCTTATATTTTTCATGTGTTTTAGAATATCCCCTCTGCAATGATCGTACTTTCAAAATCTATTAGATTATGTCATCTGAGACATCTGTCACCCCCTTATTTCTTTTCTTCTATTTCTCACTTTTCAATATTAAAAGGTATCTAAACAGAATCTGTGGTGCCTCTGTGTTTCAGAAGAGCAATAAAGGCAAGGGAGCCACCCTTAGATATATTTATGTTTGTTATATTTGCAATTTTTCAAAAGACAAAAGTTCACAACATACTGTATAACAAACACCAGGGACAATAAAGCAGAATAAAATTCAGAGGAAAACAAAAGCCAAAATAAAAATACAACACAATCCAACAATACAACAGATCATGCAATATAATGTATACAATCAGAAATAGGATATCAAATATGTAAATCAAGTATTTAAAAATAGGATATTAATATTTTATATATTTTTTCATTTAATATTTAAAAATCAGTATTGAAATTAAGGTAACCATTCTTTTCATGCAACCCATATGATATAAAGAGAGGCCCCAATATCTGGGAAGTTGCATATGGAAAAAAATGCTAGAATTACAGCTTTAAAGGTCATATTCATATATTCATTTGAATCCAAAAATTGGCATTGTAACAAAGCTTCTAACAAAGCATTGTTAGTTTTAGTTTGAACACATGGATATATGGACCTTTCAGAATTTTTAAAAGTGATATCATGTTAAGTATTCCTTATGATAATCTGAAGGGCTCCTTAAAAATTCAACTTCATACTAAATATAGTATTTTATCTTTTGTTAATAACTTTTAAACCCATCTGGCAAAGATATTGTCTTATGATTGCCTGTTAAACGCCTGATAAGCACTGTTGGATTGCAATTGCATTTTAATGTTTTAATGTTTTTATAATTAAGACTAACAAATGAAAATGAAAGAAACAAATGAAAAATCCATCCAATACTTGAGTGACTCCTACATCGTCACTTCTTCCATTAGAACGTAAACTTGTTACTTCTTAAAACTCTGTAGGAAGACCCCTGGAATTATTAAATCCTTTCGAGAATAGTTAAATATATTTGAAATGGCATTGTTTATTTCATTTGTATCATGCCTTGGTACTTCCATGAGTGTTCAGTGTGGCTACTCATATACAGCGCTTAGAGACATTAGTCAAGTTAAGGCCCACAGCCTAGTCTGCAGAAACTGACAATTCAAAGAAATATTCCAAGGCTAAATATCACCACTAGGCTCCCCTAAAGCAATTCTCACACACTAATACTTGTTCTATCTGTGTTTAATCATTTGTAGTCATTTATTAAAATATATTAAGATGACGGATGGGGTTAAATGACTTTCAGTCACTGATCTATTTTCCATTTACAACCAATCTATCCCCTAATCTATTATAGCAAAGACAATATTTATTTATTTTTCTAACTACTTGTAATGGTTAGAGAATGCCAATATTTTTATTAATCCCAAGAAAGCTTGCAGCTGGCTGCTTATATAACCATTGACTGAATCTGTATCCATCTGAGATTAGTCATTATTACAGAACATTTGTTTGTTGTTTGTTTGTGTGTTTATCACATTTAAAAACTACCATCTCCCTTACAGAGCAACTCTAGGCTGTATATAAGTAGGCATAAAAATATGAAAGATATAAATAAATATTATAGAAGGCAGTTTAAAAACAAAGGAACTGTAAGGTCCCAGAACAGAAAAAAAAATGTGTATAATCCTAATGAAATGCAGTAGATATTGAATCCTATAAAAATGAAAATATTATTGTGCTAAAACTTGGGGAAGTCTCAATGGGATCTAACTGGTCACTGGAGAGCACAATGCTAAATTAAATGGGTTTCTCATTTAGTATAGCTTTACCTCTGGGACTTGGGAGCTAATTTTTTATTTTGGCCACATTTTGTTCCAATGTTTAATCTACAGAAAAAGCCACCAATTTGGGTAGGGAGTGGGATATAGCCAGATGGAAAGAGATATTTCTTTTTTGCTTACTATAGTAATATTGTAGAGATTGTAGCGAAGTTTTTTCTTAATATTGGGATCTAACCATGCAACATCGTGGGATCACAGGACCAATCCTAGAAACTTCAGTAAACCAGCATAAACTTTTGAAAAAGCCCAGGAGAATAGTCATTGCAAAAAGCTTGTGGAAGATGGAAAGATCTTTCCCCTTCTACCCTGACACCAGATATTTACTGAGCAAGAACTAGGTAGACTTAGTTCTAAATACTGTTTAATTAACCATGAATCTGTCATTCAGGTGAATCACCTAAAATTTGTGATACTACGGGTGTGAGCAGCTTGGCAAAAAAGTTAAGGAGTTAAGAGTATAAGTGGTATTTTCATCTGTACATCCAACTAAAGGTTAACATCCAGTGAAGGAGCAAAGGATTTTAGAAATAAACCACTGGTTTTAAGGGAGGGTGCAGCCAAGAAAACTTCAAATTCCTAGACCACAGTCTGCATTACTCACATGAAGGGTTTCTGAAAAGGGATGGGCTGTCCCTCACAAGAACTGGGAAGAATTAATTTGGAAAGTGACTGGCTCAAGTTATCTGAAATTATCTGAAAATCTTTAAAATAAAACTAGGAGGGCAATCTTTAGGATTTTTAGGACCTAATCCCAAGCATAAACCTCAAGACAACCAATCAAACAAGGTAGGGAGGTAGGGAAGGAAGAAAAACTTTGATTCAAAGCAGGGGATGTAAGAAGCATACACAGGGTCAGCCATAAAAGATTCAGATGCAAAGTTTGAGGATCAAACAGAGTGAACTTAAAGTACCTAATACACCAGGGCAGATTTAATATAGCTGTGATTACTGAAACATGGTGGGATGAAACTCATGACTGGAATGTACTGGAAGGATATAAGTTCTTCAAAAGAAACAGGCCTAACAAAACAGGAGGTGCAGTTTACATTATATATAAGAAATCACTACACCTCTACAGAAATGTATAAAACCATGAATGAAAGCCTCCTAGAATGCATATGATTTAATATAAAAGGAAAAAAAAAAGAGGCTTAACATAAAAGGAAAAAAGAATGACATTGCCATAGATGTATACTACAGGCCACCTAACCAAGCAGAAGAAATAGATGAACTTTTTGCTAATCAGTTAACAAATGTATGCAGGAAATTCATCAGAGTACACAGGTGAGCTGTTGCCAGTTCGGAACGGTTCACATGAACCAGTTGTTCCCATTCTGCGTGGTTCAGAGCACCAGCAAGTCAGACCACTAGCTGGCCCCGGTCCAGGCCATTTTTCAGGCCATTTTCAGACCGTTTTCAGGCTGTTTTCAGGCCATTTTTCTGGACAAAATCAGCCCAAAAAACGGCCTGAAAATGGCCCCAAAACAGGCCATTTGGGGGCCATTTTCAGACCATTTTTGGCCTGTGGCCAAAATTGGCGCAGAAAATGGCCTGAAAATGGCCCAACCCCCCCCCCAAAAAAAACAGCTTACCCAGCTTCTCTTCCTCTTGTAGCCAGCTTTCCCAGTCTAGCTTGACACAGTCTCTCTCTCACACCCACAAACAGGTTGGATCTTTCTTTCCTCCTGCCCCCCCTTACCGGAGACCCCTGGATTCCCTCCCCAACCCTTCCTGTCCCATACAGGTACAACCCACACAAGTGACGTAGAGTTGGTCATGCCCACTCAGTCACATGACCCACCCAGCCGCATCCACCCAGCCAGTCATTAGGGCACAGAACCGGTTGTTAAAAAAATTGGAGCCCACCACTGTCACAGTAATAATGGGGGACTTTAACTAACCTGATATCAACTAGAGACAAACTCTGCATCAAGTGGGAGATCAAACAAGTTCCTGACAAACCTACCTGGCAACCTACCACTCAAAAAGTATAGGAAGGAACTAGGGGCAGGGGCAGCTATATTGGATTTAATTCTTACTAACAGAGAAGACATGATAGAGGGGTTTGAAGTTGCAGGAACCTGAGGGGAGAATGACCATGTCATATTGGAATTCAATATAATGCAGATGCAAGCAGTAGAACACAATCAAACTAGTGTCTTAGACCTGATAGCTGATTTCAACAATATATAATATATTTGATAAATCTCTGAAATTGTATAAAGTTATTAATGAATAATTCTTCTAGCTCTCTGTTTTATAGATCTGTATCTCCATTGCCTGATGGTAAAGTTTAAACAGCTGTTTAGAATATTGATCACCCATCCCTCCTATGGGTTTATTAAAAAAAACAGTGCTGAAAAACTTCAAATCAGATGTTCAGATGGAATTTTCCATCTCCCCTCTCTTGAATTAAAAGTGATGTTGAATAACAATCAACAATCCATTTTCAGTGAAATGCCAACATTTGCAGGTACGCAAGGTAGAACCTAGCATCGCTACATCACTGTAAATCTCCTAGTTTTTAGTAAAAAGTATTTTAACAACAAAATTAGAGTACAATTTTTATATTCTCCTCTACTGAGCAAATTGTATACTGTAAAAACAGTCAAATCAATCATTTTTACAAAATTGGAGATCTACCATCTTGCATCTATTAAACTTGTTGAAAAATAAAATGTGTTCATAAATATTTGTTTTCTGCAATGGTGCCTAGAGTATGCAACTGTCATATTAGAAATTTTATTGTACACAGTATCATAGATAATTGCCATCTTTACAAAACTAAAATCTCATCTCTGGCAATGACTCTGGCAACCTCGATTGTGGCAATGAAAAATGGAAAAGTCCTGATCTCCTTTTTCTAGTTATTTTCAGTTAATAAAAATTAATTAGGCACTTTACCAGTGCTTTAAGTTCTAGTAGGAAGATAATTAATAACTGGATATTATTTATTCATTCCATATTTTTCCCTATTGCCTAAATATCAGTGCATAATATACTTGCAGAATATGCCCATGAATCTATTTGAGGAAAAAATATAAAGATTTTTTAAAATTCTTTTCTTTAAAATTAAAAAATAATGGTACAACAAATTTGAAAAGCATTCTTTCAGCAAATATGAGTATGCCATTCTATATGTCCTAGATGTACAATGCATCTATCCGTGCTACAGAATTATGTACAAGAATGTCAGCTTCAAGTTCATGAAGTCAACATTTAAGAGATTTTGAAAGATTTATAAAATGATTATTTTCTTTCCATATATTTTAATATAATTATCTTTTTGTTTTGTTTTCTGATAAATGTAGAGTTGCAAAATCTAAATCTAGGGCTGAATTTCATGAAAACATTACCATACATTTATTTAAGAAATAAAAACATTTTGGATAAAGAATTGCTATCTGTACACCAACTTTCTTAATCTTGCATGGTTACATCTAAATAAAACAGTCAGAGGGACAGTTTGCTTGAGGGGGCAGTAATGAATGAAATATTTCTAATCTACTCTCAAAATATTGAGCAATTCTTCTAAAGATTCAGCCCACTTTAAGGAACTTCTGAGGTTCTCTGTGTGTGTGTGTGCAAACTGAAAGTATTTCTGTTGGGATCA